>NW_019384545.1:646134-686079 GCF_000671375.1 Centruroides sculpturatus | reverse complement strand
TTTCGTAAGTAGTCTGAACTTCTAATTTATAATTGGAAAAATATCCTGAGTTCATCATAAAAATTGTAACTACATGCAAATTAAAGATAACTCATATCCACCACTAGAGGGCTTGAACCTGATACAAATTGTATAAAACTTGATAGTAGGGTGAGAAGATTTACTTTGCCCCCACCAGTGGGCGAGTGGTCTCCGTTGCCGCTCATAGCGGTGACCAGACCCTAAACACTGGGACGTTCGGTCGTGGGTTCACGCCGCGATCGGACAGGCTGGCTGCTTGGAGTTTTCCGGGTTTTCTCCTTGCCAATAACGACTGAATAGGAGGCCAGTTCCCCATAAAAGTCCTCCCGGAAGGCATTATTTCCCGCGCGCACGTATAGGCCGTTCGGATACGGCTGGCTAATCGGTCGCATAGCGATCATAACCAAATGTCTGTCGGAGAAAGAGCCTATATGAGCTAAAATCTCCATATCAACATCTGAGAAGAAGATTTACTTTATTTTTTTAATGTTAAGGCATCAGAACCTAAAATGAAAGGCTGATATCTGGTCATTTTTAAAGATGTGAATGTTTACCTATTGTTATTTGTTTTTTATGAAGTGATTTCTTCAATATCAATGTAAAAGGTGTACTTCTTTGGTGCGTGAAAAGGATTAATTGAAAAACTCAAAAATTAAATAATTTTTCGTAACTAGTCTGAACTTCTAATTTATAATAGGAAAAATATCCTGAGTTCATCATAAAAATTATATATTATCTTCCAATGTTCTATGAGAATTTATTGCATCATCTGTAAGTTTAATTTAAAACAGATAATATAACTAATTACTTGCCTATGCAAAGAAGCAAGTAAAAATGAAACATTACTCCTAAATAAAAAACAAGCATATCAGAATTTTAATGTTTACATTCAAATTAAGTATACTATTTAGGCAATAAAATAAAAGTTTTGGAAATTTACTAATATATTTGTATAATTAATTCTATTAAAAAACTAAAATATCTAAATATCAAATAAATGCAAATACAGTGGGTGATTGGTTAATAAACAGATTGAATAACGAACACTTTCGCAAAAGATTTTTACGTTCGGATAACAAACACATGATCAGATAACAAACACCTCACAAAATGAACACAAGAAGAAGCAACGTAAAATAATGAGTACCAATTGGTCTTTCCTTGTCTTCGGGCAACAATTCGAAACTTTTTGGAGTGTGGGAGATGTTGACATCGGCACTCAAGCTGGTGTATACTGATCGGATAGTATTCCTCCAAACTTTGAAACTCTCCCTTGTAATTCCAGCCTTTTATTTTTCTGACAAAACAATTCTTTTATGTATTCATGAGACTGTCGGGTAGGCACTCATTAAGTTTTGGGTCGGTTTTTATTTTCGAAAGGTGAGAGTATAATACCAAAGGTAGAGAGAGAGTGAACAGAAGATGTCTGATGTTGCCGGGCAGTATGGCTTGAACAGGTCTACAGTAGGCCACAGTACAATCTTATTTAAGAAAAATACTGTATAATCAAGACTCAAGTAGCTAAAGGAGTAACAAAAATCACATCTGAGAAATAAAGAACATCGAAGAATTCATAATGGAACCTGAAATGGATCTAATGACAGAAGAACGCCAAGAACTCTTGAATGAAGAACACCAAGAAACTCGGCAAGATATGTTTTATTCTGAAAAAAAGGATTAATGCTGATATCTGNACTATCTACACCTTACAAAAAGACTAAAATTTCATATTTGTTTTGTTTAAATTTTTTAAAAATTAATTAACTTTTAGTCATAATTATAAAATGAACTAAAGTGATACTTTATACTTTAAATGACTTTAATTTCAAATGCTAAACTGAAAACAAATTTGCCTTGACATTCAAACAATGCTTCAAAATTCAAACTGCATGTTCAGTGAAAAAATGCACTCTAAGCATAAATACCATCTGTTGTGTTCCAAAGTCATCTATGATCTTGCTCTTGCATTACAATCATGTTTTCAGTGCTTTTTTTGCTTTATTTTTGATGTGTTTGGTTATATATTTGGTTGTTTGTTATTCGTAGACTTTTAACAATTTCTTCCTGCATTTTTAAGTCACTAGCTTTGGGTAGCCTGTATAGTTTGTATCCTTAAATTCAAAGTTTTCCTAACAAATTTTTAAACCACATTTGATATGTTTAAATTTTAGGAGCATTTTCCCCATATATACTATAAATTCTTTTACCATTTAAAAGGTGTCTTTTTGAAACTCAAAGCATAATATGATTGATATGTTTTTATCCAAAAAACATTTAAACTTGATTTTATTCAAACAAAATGTGAAGTAAAAAGTATAATATAAGCTTTTAAACAAAGAATACAATCTCACATTAGCAATAATGTGTTAAATTTTACAACTGTTAAAAATTAAATCACACTTCTATGTTAAATAACAACAGCTGTTAAAAATATGCAAAAACTTTCTGTTCATCCAATATAACCTTTACTTATTAACTATGGTGCCCGAGAAGTGTGTGAAAACATCAAAGCCTAAGAGGAAGGCTTAAATAGCCATGATTGAGGTGAAAAATAATGTTATTTCAAAGTGTGAAAGTGGTACATTTGAGGCAGATCAGGTGGCCAGTTTAAGATGCCAAAGTTAACAATGTGTGATCTGTTAATGCAATTTTCATTTTATTATACAGTATTTACATATTTAATTTATTATATTTGTATTTTAATTTATTGTTAGAGCATTTATTTTTAATATTTTTATGTTAAATTATGAGTATTTGCTGTTTTAAGTTTATGAAATGGGTATTGTTTTAGTCTGGGAATGGATTAATTCACTTTCCATTATTTCTAATGGTAAAAATTAATTTGTAGTATGAGGCACAACTGTATTAAATTTAATATTACATGCATTTACTGTTAAACTAACTGTTCATTTAATTTATATTGATTATTTTATTTTATAATTTTATTTACTTTATTGTAATAATATAATATTTTGATCAAAGTTCATAATAAAATGCTTAACAAATAGTACATTACAATCTCAGTAATCCTGTCATTTGCTAGTTTAACACATATATTAGTTGACTCTCAGGTATTAATGGCATATTGTCAAGTAAACAAATGTACCACTAGCTCAAACTCCAGTTCCCAAAATTTTAAATACCTTCACACTGAACGTGGCATTATATTAAAGATTATTAGCCTCATTATCTTAGGTTGTTGAAAAAAAAAAAAAACACACAGTATCTTATAACACAATATTGTATAAAAATAAAAATCAGTTTCCTGAGACAACTCATCAAAAATACTCCATATCCCACTAAATCTAATGTAATCCACTAACTTGGCAACATTATTACTGGTGACAGCCATGCACTCAAGATATTTTGATCAGTAGTCCAATGTGTATTTTGCTGTGTCATTAACAATTGACTTCATGCTGTCAAATTCATTGATGTGCCATTGAATTCTCCTTACTTCCAATATTTTCAATATCACACTGTTCTGCTCCCATATATGTTGGATTACTTGAGACTATACTATATTATAATTATTCAAAATAGATAATTACCCTCCATAGATATTCCATTCCTATTAATTCTAAATCATCCATTAAATATGAACTACGTTTTGCTAATAATTTTCCTTCTTTACAATTTACAGCTTTGAAAAATCTATCAAAACACCTGAAAGTATATAAAAATTAATTTCACCTATCATAAAAGTATAGTCAAAAAATTTAATAATAATGAAATTACAATTTAATTATTTTCATGCTGAATGAATGAATTAACTATAACATTATTATTTAATTAATTTAAATATATAAATATAATCATCTTACAAGTATCTATATAGATGATGTTTTTTATATTAAGAAATAAATATTCATAAAAATAAAAAACAACTAAGTAGCAGAAAATACTTTTGTGGTTGACTAGACCTAAAACTCAAACTCAAAATCATGTATAAACATAGTGGTTTGTACATGATTTTGAGTTCCATAAGTATAGTGTTATAGGTGTAGTCTAACCACAAAATACCATATGACAACTCATTTATAATTAGTGATTATGGCATTCATGGAAATTGGCCCACTTGCTCTGCTCGTATGCCAAATTCCATTCATGCCATAATTGCCTGTATTATAAACTAATTGCATAATTTACAATATACTGTTTATTAAAAATTTACAGCACCTATAAATCAACTTTCAAACAGAATATTTGATGATAAAATATTCAAATGTATCTCAAGTTTTTCAATTAATGAAGAAATACAAAAGAATTAATCATGTAACAAAAATATACACTTCCATTTTTCTCTTCTGCAATATAAATCTTTAAAAAAATACAATTTCAAATTTCTGATTAAGACCAACAACAATAAGTGAAAATAATTGAATGTTACCAGACACATGTAGAGGATGCTAATACAAAAACAAAAAGGCCTATTTACCAAAAGATAATTATAACAATTACCAAATTTTGATTACAATTAGTGAAATTTTTATAACATTATATAACTAGTATGCTTTTGGCCTGTTAATTGGATATCATTAATTGACTGATATTATTATTTACAATTATAAAATGCAGAGTCTATTATATTTTGAAAGTTTGAGCAAAGATAAATAATAATTAATCAGAAATAAATGATAATTGTATAACAGTAATATTAATAACTAAGAATAACTGTTAAAAAACATTAAAAATAATGGAAAATAATTAAATTATATTTAAAGATTATTCATGAATAAAAATAACTTATATTACTATTAATTACAATACTACATTTAAAGACTGTTTCACTTTACAAAACCAAATAAAACCATTTATAAATATAAAAACAACAAACACTTTAAAATGTTATAAAAGTTAACTGTAATTATAATTTAAAAAGTAATTCAATATAAACCAATAATTATCAAATATATTAAATAGTTACTTTTAAGAAAGTGGCTGTTAGAAATGCTAATAAGCTATTACATAATACAGTAGAACCTCCATTATCCGGATTTTCGATTATCCGGATTGTTCAAAATAAACAAAAATTTACGAATTTGCTGATTTGCACTTGGCGAATTACGACACTGTTTATGTACGTGATGGAATGCATAACTTTTTTTGTTTCAACAACGTCTCACCCAGCACAGTGGTCATAAACTCTTAATATATTTTATGTAGTAATAAAAATATAACTTGACATAAGTATTTATAAATAATTTATATTCAAATTACATCATTTCTATGATTAAGGGCGGTGTAAGGCATGGACGACGTGGGCCACCGCCTATGCCTCGCGGTCCGAAGGGCCTCGCGCCTCGAAGGTTTATGCATTACTTAAAAGCCGCGAACGCGACGAAAAAATTTTACTCGTCATAAAACGATAAATAGTTTGTCAAATTTTTATTCATAAAAATGCAGTTTCAACTGCTTTTTATTTTATAAAATCCGTCTTCTTGCGCCACCAGAGGGCCTTTTAAACAATAGGTAGTCTGTTAGCGTTGGTCAGTAGTAGTCCAAATTCAATACGAACGTTTGTTTCTTGAAAATTTGATCACGATTTAAATACAGTATTTACTTTTAATATTACCGATATGTCATCGAAAAGAAAACGTGTTGTATTATCATTAAAAGACAAATTAAAGTATTTGTTTCGATTATCCGGATTTTTCCTTATCCGGACTACCTTCATCCCCAATTAGTCCGGATAATCGAGGTTCTACTGTATATATTTGCTAGCCTAGTAAATAAATATAATATTTTTGAGAAGGTAATTCCTGAAAAGTTTAAATCTATAGCAAACAACCTATAATAAGTTTTTTATTTTAAAAATAAAGATAACAAAAAAAAAATTACCTTATACCATTTTCAGTCATTAGACAAGGGTCCAACTGTAGAATATTATTTACAAAAAAATCTTGATTTATATCAGGATCAAGATCTGGTTCTTCTCCCATTAACTAACAAAAGAATTTATATAATTTTATCAGTTTTAAAATGTAGTAGGGATTTAGAAAAGATGCAAATAATAATTTACATTTAAGAGATAAATCTAAAAATTATCATATTACAAAAAGAACAAAAACATGAAGTAAAAAAAAAACATAATAATTATAAAATACTTTTGATTACTTTTAAAAATAACTACCGAAACTAATTACATAAATTATAGTTGTATATTGTTATTTAAATTTTAAAACAGTAACAGTAGTTTTTCAGTAAATTGTTGAAATTTCTAAATTCTGATTCATTCTAATGCATTGTATATTTAATTAATAAAATTTAAAATAAAACTAAAAATTCAATAATTACATTAAATTATATATGTATATGTGTAACATACATACATATTATATAAACAGATACTAAACATTGTTTGTAAATACACTAGACTCTTGTTAATCCAGCTAGTCTTTGCACAAAAAGGTGTCAGATCAGCAAGTGCACCGGACTATGTAAAATTGCCATGATGCCAAGCATGACGATCAATAAAGTTCATTTCTGCCACTGTTTGTTATTCATGTTTAATTTAAGGAAAAGTGAAAGTGAAGCTTACAGTTCAATATTCAGGCATATGGCAATTTGGTTATTGGTAAGCAAATGTGCCAAGAACAGTTTGCCAAGTTTAGGAAAGGTCATCCAAGCATAGAAGCCAAGTGCAGGTAGACCGAAGGAATTCACAGATGAAGTGCTTGAAGTGCTGTTGGAAGAGGATGTCACATAACTGGTGAAATGATTGAAAGTTGATCAATTGACAGTTGTATGGCATCTACAGACGTTGAAGATGACCCAGAAGATTAGTAAGTGGGTCTGCATATTTTAACGGAGCATCATATTGGGAAACAATTGGGCATACTCATGTTTCTGCAGCAGTTTCAACAGAAGAATTTCTTGTGGAAGGTAATTACCAGAGATGAAAAATATCTATTGCGACAACCCAGTATGCAAGCAATCCTGGGTTAACTCAGGCTAGCAACATCTACAAAACAGGATATCCACAGGAAAAAGATGTTGTATTTGAAGTGGGATATGCATGGAGAGCTGTGTTTCAAACTGATGAATTGGGCAAACCAATCACTGAACAACAGTACAATGATAGTTGAAGAAACTGAATGCCAAAATCAAGCAAAAATGCCCATAGACAGGTAAAGGACATCGCCCAATCATCCTGTTACACAACAATGCCAGACCACATCAGTACCATCACAAAAGCAACCCTCAATCAGTTAAAGTGGAACTACTACACCTGGCTTACTCTCTCAGACTTTCATCAGTTTTTCTCTCCAACAGCAGTTCACCACATTTGCAGATGTTGAAAATTTCATCTCTGCATTCTTCAGCTCAAAACCAAGTCCTTTTATCACAGGGACATTCATTTGTTGTGAGAAAAATGGCAAAAGGTCATTGATGCTAATAGTCAATATTTAGATAAATAAATGTGTTTTGGTTTCCTGATAATTCGTGTCTCATTTCTCCTTCCAATGGTGGAAACTTTTATGCACCCGATATTTGCTACATATTTTCAAATGTTATGTACTGTACTATTATGCTGATGCTAATAACTGAACTTAATGTTTTTTTTAATCGCTAACAAAGTTATTTACCTTAGAAAACCATTTAAAACAAGCTTCTCTATCAGTTGTATATACAGCATTTTCAGCTAAACAATTCCATATCTGAAAAATTAAAAAAAAAAACTTATTATTAAAAATAAATATAAATTATTATCATTACTATAAAGATAATAAATGTTATATATAAGGTGTGGCAGAAAAGTAATGAACATTTTTTTTTAGCAACAATTTTTATTATTTTATTTTTATACATTAATGTTATCCCCCCTTTAAAGTGTTCCCTTGAACAGCTATATTTTGGCAGAGGTGTTGTTGCCAGTCTTTGTAACAATGCTGGAAGGCTTCAACTGGAATTGCCTGCAACTCTATGGTTACACTCCTTTGGATGTTATTGACAGTACCAAGATGACATCCTTTCAAATAGATTTTGATCTTGGTGAACAAAAACAAGTCACACGAACTGAGATCAGGCAAATAGGGGACCTGGTGAACCACAGAAATTTCTTTATCTGTCAAAAACTGGTTGATGGAAATGGCTGTGTGACAAGAGGCGTTGTCATGGTGAAGCATCCAAGTTTTCGCAATGTCCTGTCTGACTAGAAACATCCTTTTTCTGACTCTTTCAAGGAGCCGTCACTCGTTCCACGCTTTCTGCAGTTCTCAACGTTGAATGCCTTCCTGAGTGAGGTTTATCTTTTACTGCTTCTAGGCCCTCCAAAAACTGCTTTGTGCCACCGAAAAACTCATAAGGAATGTTTCCCTTAGGCTCATTACAACTTTTCGTAGGTCAAACTCATGGGTTCACCAAGCTTAACACAAAATTTGATGGTACACTGTTGCTCCAAATTTCGTTATTCCATTTTCTGTAATGCAATACAAAAACAATACTTTACTTATCATGCTCTCTAGGATCACATAGTTACCACATGAAATTGAAACTGATACTGAGCATCTAGGAAGGACTGAAGTACAAGTTACATGAAAGGGAAGTCGGCAGTGTTGTTATGTCATTGATGCCAATTTCATTACTTTTTTGCCACACACACCTAGTATGTATATATATATAATAAGAAGTCATATATATGACTTTTAACACGTGTATTAAACTATGAACTATGTACAGTAAAACCTGTCTGTGTCAACCACACATGGTTCCTTTCAAAAAGTGTGGTCTTTTAGACAAGTGGTGCTGTAATACTGTATTTCTGCACATATTTTGTGCACTTTTTAGCCATTTGTACTAAGCAAAACACAAGGTGAGCAAAAATAAGCAAATGTTTTGAAAGACTTCTATTGGTATTTTATTCTTATCAGATAACTCAATTAACAAAAGTCACCATGATTTTATAAGACAGATTTAACACCAAATATTTTAAAAATTAATATAGTATTCACATTTTCTCAATTATAATGCACTTCTTCCAACTTAATTACTTCAACTTGGTTCTCTTTTTTCGCTCCTCAGTTACATGTATTATGTCATTGATATAGAAACGTGTCATATCTCCACCACTTTGGTTTTCATTAGTTTAATCTTATTTTAACTTTAAAAATACTATATTTTTTTAAATACAATAAGAAAAATTATTAATTAACAATAAAATTATTTTATTATTTCTTCTCATAATATGATTTCATTACATCAATGATAATCGCAGAATCGAAAAACGAAGGTTGCCCGTAAAACTGATTTTTGCGTTAATGCATTTATTGTTTTCTTGAATATGTATTTTGCATGGCACGATCTTCTAACAATAGCACTTCACATTTCTTTTGTTTTTCTGACATTGTCGAACAAACTGAAGTGAATTTCCTTTGTAGCTAGACTAATTCATTAACACCTGTATCTAATTTCAATGATGGGAAAAGTGCCCAAGGTGGGTTCGAACAAGAGTTTAGACCAGGGGTCAACAACCTGCGGCTCTTTGGATGTGAAGCTGTGGCTCTTTAGTTCCATACACAAATATTATTTATTTTATAAAAAAAAAATAATAATAATTTTAAAATCGTTCTGAATCAATTAACGAAGATTAGGCACCGATTCTATCTCTCAGCCACTTGTACTCGCTTTTCACTGCATCCCTCCCCCGTGACATGCGTCGTCACTGCCGTCAGTCCGTCGGAAGCTCTTGAATGACGCCGTTGTCGGATGTTTCTATGAGGTTTAATTCGCTTTCGACGCAAGACAATTTGGCGTCTTCACCAGTGCTTTGGCTGTGACGTATAGTTTGTTGTTTCGAGTGAAAGAGTTAGAAGCGAATTATCTTCTCAAAGTTATGTATGTACTGTACATATATATAATAATAATATTAAAAAAACGAAGTAAAGGTAGGTAACATAACAATTATTATATTTTTAAAATACATACTATACATATATTTTTCCAAATAAGATACCTAACTACTTTTTTGAAGTCAATAAGAATTGTCAAAAAAGAAACTAAGTACTACTGTTGGATATTATCGTGAAAGTGTTTTTATTAAAATATATAGTCAATAAATTACCTATTTTATTATTTATCTATTTTATAGCTTTTATTATTTAAAAATTAGCGTTAAAATAATAATTATAAGTGTAAGTACCTATAAATTGTTATTTAATAAACCTATTTTCGAACTCCGAGGATCAAAGTAGGTAGATATTTGCAGTTTTAGATTGTTTATATGTTTGGCAATTTTCATTGATTTCGNAGATATAGTTGCAGAAGTGGCCGCTTATTACAGTTGTTGTATGTTGTTTTGGACCAAAAATCGATGCCTGCAGTTGCATTACACAGGTGGTTGTTTAATACAAGTAACTTATACAAAGACTCTATGTATAAACTATTCCATGCCAGAAATTTTTGTCCATTTTGACAGGTGTCCATCGAATGCAGGTGGTTGCCTAAGCAGTTTTTACTGTTTATAATAAAAAAGTTTATCACATACATTGTGAACTTCAGTTAATACAATCAGTAATTATAACAGCAAAAGAACTCAAGATCATAATAATCTAAAAACCATTAAATTAATAAGAAGAAATGTCTATCACTCAAACCCTTAAATATAGATCCTAACATACCTAGAGTTTTAAAACATTATCTACCATATTTATACATTCCTTATGTCCACATTTCAATAGTTTCAACATATACAAGTATTTTTTGTTGTTTTTTTTAAAATTAATTTTAATTTCAGTGAGTGACTGTATGCTTGATTAATTAACAATACTCAATGCATTCACTGCACTCTAACAGGAACATGCTATAATGAAATTTAAATTTGATTTAAAATTAATTTTTAATTCTATTTTCTTTGTTTATAACAATGGTAATAAGTAAATGAAAAATGTAAGTTCTGAAACACATTTATTATATAATAAATTTTGTTGTCTTCAAACTATTTAAACATTTTTAGAGGTTTAGTCTTGATAATTTTTAAATAGACTGTTTTTGCCATTTTATACAAACTATATCCAAACTAATAAAAGCATTCTGTAAACTAAAACATTAGCAATTAAAAATATTATTATTTTCTATAGGAAAATTTTTATACAGTTTTAGTAATGATTTAAGAATATTTGCTACTGCTAAAATCATAATAATTTATTTAACAGTTAATATTTTATAATGGTTTTTCAGTACTTTCTAAAATTTTTCTTATACTAATGTTTATATTTTTATAATTTTACAAATTTCTTCTGAAGTCTGCTATTTTAAATTACTTTACCATAATCATCTGATTTCATTTTATATAAACAAAGTCTAAAGCATCATGTTAGATAAAATTAATATAATTTATCAACAAAACAATCTACAAATTAATTTTAAGTTCAATATTAAAATTAAATGTAAAATTACAAGTTAATAAAATTCACAATAATAGTTTTCTTTTTCAAAATAAGATTAGTTTTTGTAACCTTATTTATATATTTTTGGATTTCCTATAAGTAACATATCAGTAATAATACTTGCTTGTTTTGCTTGAGGTGCACATAGCCATAGTTGTCCATCTTTTAATAGAAACCTATACAACAGAATAATTCAGAATAAATATGTACATTTTTTAAAATGTATTTATAACCTAATTACTACATTTAATAATTTATATACCATACATTTTTATGGGCATTACTCTTTACTGCTATGTCTTTCAGATACTTGTGGGTCTAATCCAGTGTTTCTCAACGGGGGCGATATTGCCCCCATGTGGGCGTTTTTCCATGTTGAGGGGCGATTTGTAACAATTTATATTTTGAGGGGCGAAAAACAATTTTCTGGGCGATATAGTAAAACATTATATTAAGATTAATTAGTTATTTTATTCGTTATATCATACAATAATTAAACAAATAACATTATACTAGTCACTAGTCTATTCAATGCAGTACGAATTTGGCGTTAGACCTGGCCCTCAGCATCAGAATTTTGAAGTGAAGGGGGCGATACTACGTTGAAGGGGGGCGACGATTTGTTAGAGGTTGAGAAACACTGGTCTAATCAATACAACAAATGAGATTTCCTTTTTTGTAAATATTTTTCTGTATTCATTCAAGCAAAAAATCTTTGTATATTTCTTATTTCATGCATTATTATAAAAACAGCAAACTGTAATCTTTTATTGCACAGTCTTTACAAAATCTATGAAATTTAATGCTTTTGAATTTAATATTAAAATATTAAATTCAGTAAGAAAAAAGTAGCTATCAAAGTATAATGAAGGATAAATGTTCAGCAATATAGCATTATTATTTATATTATTTATTTGTATAATGATCTCATAACATAAATTTCTAATTCACAAATAAAATATTCTATTTGATTCATATTAATTTACTATTTAATAAAGATGCACAATGTCGTCAAGAAAGTTTTCTATGTTCATAAACTGCCTAGTAAATTTGTCCATCCAAATGGCAGATTACATGATGTGACTAAATCAAACAGCTACTAAGAACAATATTTTATTGAATAAAAATTTAAAGTACACTACAAAACTTTTTTAATACATTAAGTACCATGCAATAAAACATTTATATGAACCTAGGACCAAACTTTTTTCAGTTTTAAATCATGACTAATGTATTTTACTTTCGCTATTTTAATGTTTGTCATCTGTTTTTGTGGAAAAAGTGTACTTTTGGAAGTGACTGTAGGTGGGCACAATATCCCACAGACAATTTTTGCTTACTTCGACCATGTGTCCACTGTGAACATCAAACACCAGTGGCTTTGATATCCAGGAAGAAAAAACACCTGTAAAATGTATTTTCTAGATCAAATCAAATTTACTTATTGAAGGAAGCTTTAGGGCAGAAACAGTGTGATCAAAAAGCGATTCATTATAAAAATTTCAGTTGGCAATATGATGCTACTCATGCCAGAAAACATGCCAAAAGTGAGCAAAATATGTTAAAAGTGTGATATTCGAATTCTGTCTCAGTTATTTTCAAACACAAAATGAAATATAAATACGAGGGCTATTTTTTAAATAAGGCCCATTTTTTAATAAGAAGAAAAATACTGTAAATATCATTAATATATATTTTTTTCCATATTCTATATATTTTTATCTACTTTTCTATTAATACATAATTTCCATTTTTGTTCAAGCATTTGTCATACTGCTCAAAACATTTAAAAATTCCGACTTTAAAGAAATCTGCTGCCTGCCACCGGAAGACATTAGGCCACGCCACTTGTCTTGTATGGCACATTGGAGTTTTCTGAAGATCACAATAAGCATCAGAATTGATCGTTGGCATAAAATCCACTAACAAAGTCCCAGTCCCTTTCCTGTCCCAAAAGACAGTTGCCGTGATCTTTCATGCTGAAATCGAATAACAGATCATATCTTACAGTTGGCGGGCAACTCAATTTTCTTAAACATTACAAACTTCTACAGTTCAGCACACAGACAGACAAGACAACTGCAAACGGTCTCTAAACACATGCAAAGCATGCTGAAAGCAGATGCTCATGCACACTGCTGCAATTGCGCGTCATTCTCACTCTCATTCACAAACGGACTTTATTTAAAAAATAGCCCTCATATATTCAATTTCCATTAAATTAACGTGTCTTACTTTCTTCATCTGAGACATTTATTGTGTATTTCAAAAAATCTATTCTTTGGCAATGCTCTAATACCCAACCCAACACCAGCACTATATGCTTAAGGAACCAACACTATCACTGATAANTGTTTTGAAAGACCTCTATTGGTATTTTATTCTTATCAGATAACTCAATTAACAAAAGTCACCATGATTTTATAAGACAGATTTAACACCAAATATTTTAAAAATTAATATAGTATTCACATTTTCTCAATTATAATGCACTTCTTCCAACTTAATTACTTCAACTTGGTTCTCTTTTTTCGCTCCTCAGTTACATGTATTATGTCATTGATATAGAAACGTGTCATATCTCCACCACTTTGGTTTTCATTAGTTTAATCTTATTTTAACTTTAAAAATACTATATTTTTTTAAATACAATAAGAAAAATTATTAATTAACAATAAAATTATTTTATTATTTCTTCTCATAATATGATTTCATTACATCAATGATAATCGCAGAATCGAAAAACGAAGGTTGCCCGTAAAACTGATTTTTGCGTTAATGCATTTATTGTTTTCTTGAATATGTATTTTGCATGGCACGATCTTCTAACAATAGCACTTCACATTTCTTTTGTTTTTCTGACATTGTCGAACAAACTGAAGTGAATTTCCTTTGTAGCTAGACTAATTCATTAACACCTGTATCTAATTTCAATGATGGGAAAAGTGCCCAAGGTGGGTTCGAACAAGAGTTTAGACCAGGGGTCAACAACCTGCGGCTCTTTGGATGTGAAGCTGTGGCTCTTTAGTTCCATACACAAATATTATTTATTTTATAAAAAAAAAATAATAATAATTTTAAAATCGTTCTGAATCAATTAACGAAGATTAGGCACCGATTCTATCTCTCAGCCACTTGTACTCGCTTTTCACTGCATCCCTCCCCCGTGACATGCGTCGTCACTGCCGTCAGTCCGTCGGAAGCTCTTGAATGACGCCGTTGTCGGATGTTTCTATGAGGTTTAATTCGCTTTCGACGCAAGACAATTTGGCGTCTTCACCAGTGCTTTGGCTGTGACGTATAGTTTGTTGTTTCGAGTGAAAGAGTTAGAAGCGAATTATCTTCTCAAAGTTATGTATGTACTGTACATATATATAATAATAATATTAAAAAAACGAAGTAAAGGTAGGTAACATAACAATTATTATATTTTTAAAATACATACTATACATATATTTTTCCAAATAAGATACCTAACTACTTTTTTGAAGTCAATAAGAATTGTCAAAAAAGAAACTAAGTACTACTGTTGGATATTATCGTGAAAGTGTTTTTATTAAAATATATAGTCAATAAATTACCTATTTTATTATTTATCTATTTTATAGCTTTTATTATTTAAAAATTAGCGTTAAAATAATAATTATAAGTGTAAGTACCTATAAATTGTTATTTAATAAACCTATTTTCGAACTCCGAGGATCAAAGTAGGTAGATATTTGCAGTTTTAGATTGTTTATATGTTTGGCAATTTTCATTGATTTCGGCATAGCTGGGCATAACACCTTTACTCGTAAACTAAGTATCTAATATTTGCCAAAATTAAAAAAAAACTAAAATGTGCAGACTTCGTCGTGATAAACACAGACTTGTCAGAACGTGTTTATCATGACAAAACTATGTACTTATAGTCAATCAGTACGTGAGAGAGTGAGACAAACAATGTTTNAAAGAAACTAAGTACTACTGTTGGATATTACCGCGAAAGTGTTTTTATTAAAATATATATTCAATAAATTACCTATTTTATTATTTATCTATTTTATAGCTTTTATTATTTAAAAATTAGCGTTAAAATAATAATTATAAGTGTAAGTACCTATAAATTGTTATTTAATAAACCTATTTTCGAACTCCGAGGATCAAAGTAGGTAGATATTTGCAGTTTTAGATTGTTTATATGTTTGGCAATTTTCATTGATTTCAGCATAGCTGGGCATAACACCTTTACTCGTAAACTAAGTATCTAATATTTGCCAAAATTGAAAAAAAACTAAAATGTGCAGACTTCGTCGTGATAAACACAGACTTGTCAGAACGTGTTTATCATGACAAAACTATGTACTTATAGTCAATCAGTACGTGAGAGAGTGAGACAAACAATGTTTCGTGTCTAAATTATTTATTTTATTTAGGTAAGTATTTTTAATTGGGAAATATCGTTGTAAAATGTTTTTTGACAAATTATATTTCATTATGCCTAGCTTCACGTATGTATTTACTTAGGTATACGTTGACATAGTAAATAATTGCAAAACCTGTCATCTGTTATTTTGGATACCTAAATAATACCATTGATATTTTCTAAAAAATAATTATGACCCCTTAAAATGACCTTATTTAGCTGAGTTTATGTAGAAAGAGCACTTCGTAGGAAACGAGTTTTTTAAAATATGTGAGTGTATTGAAACATTAATTGACTAATAAAACTTCTTAAACTTATTTATATAATTTTTATCTTTATATTTTTGACATTTTATCCTGGGGGGAAATAATAGCATTGATATTTTCTGGGGGGAGATAATACCATTGATCCAAAAATTCTTTATTACAGCTTCACCCCAAGCATGGCATCTACAAAAAAAAAAAAAGAGAAGAGAAGTTGGCATTTGGAGTGCTGACTATCTTCGGATCGACATATTCATGCGAGCAAGCGTTCTCTTGCATGAATATAATTAAAAGTAAAGTAAGAAGCCAACTAAAAAATGAAAATTTAGAGTCGTGTTTGAAACTTAAAACAACAAGTTATGAGCCAAATTTATCCAAACTTTCTAAAACCATGCAAAGCCAACGCATCCATTGAATTTGTTTGCTCAATTGTTTGTTATTGAAGTACAAGTTAGTGTTGTAAGTAAATGTTTAATTGTAGTAATAATTTACTTAAATAATAAGTAATTATCTAATAATGCCATATATATATTATCTAATTTGTTGTGAAAAACACTACTTATATATGAATAAATAGATATTTTTTCTTATGAATAAATAGATTAGTTTTTTAATCAAAAAACTTTATTTATGCGAGTACTATTTATTGTTGGCAAGAAAAAATTTTGTGGCTCTTTAAAAATTTGAAATTTTGTAAATTGTAATTTTTGGCTCTTCCGACTCAAAAGGTTGCTGACCCCTGGTTTAGACTAATTCATTATATTAGGAAGGGAAAATGTTTTTGAGATGGGTTCGAAAAATAGTTTAGACCAGATATAGTTGCAGAAGTGGCCGCTTATTACAGTTGTTGTATGTTGTTTTGGACCAAAAATCGATGCCTGCAGTTGCATTACACAGGTGGTTGTTTAATACAAGTAACTTATACAAAGACTCTATGTATAAACTATTCCATGCCAGAAATTTTTGTCCATTTTGACAGGTGTCCATCGAATGCAGGTGGTTGCCTAAGCAGTTTTTACTGTTTATAATAAAAAAGTTTATCACATACATTGTGAACTTCAGTTAATACAATCAGTAATTATAACAGCAAAAGAACTCAAGATCATAATAATCTAAAAACCATTAAATTAATAAGAAGAAATGTCTATCACTCAAACCCTTAAATATAGATCCTAACATACCTAGAGTTTTAAAACATTATCTACCATATTTATACATTCCTTATGTCCACATTTCAATAGTTTCAACATATACAAGTATTTTTTGTTGTTTTTTTTAAAATTAATTTTAATTTCAGTGAGTGACTGTATGCTTGATTAATTAACAATACTCAATGCATTCACTGCACTCTAACAGGAACATGCTATAATGAAATTTAAATTTGATTTAAAATTAATTTTTAATTCTATTTTCTTTGTTTATAACAATGGTAATAAGTAAATGAAAAATGTAAGTTCTGAAACACATTTATTATATAATAAATTTTGTTGTCTTCAAACTATTTAAACATTTTTAGAGGTTTAGTCTTGATAATTTTTAAATAGACTGTTTTTGCCATTTTATACAAACTATATCCAAACTAATAAAAGCATTCTGTAAACTAAAACATTAGCAATTAAAAATATTATTATTTTCTATAGGAAAATTTTTATACAGTTTTAGTAATGATTTAAGAATATTTGCTACTGCTAAAATCATAATAATTTATTTAACAGTTAATATTTTATAATGGTTTTTCAGTACTTTCTAAAATTTTTCTTATACTAATGTTTATATTTTTATAATTTTACAAATTTCTTCTGAAGTCTGCTATTTTAAATTACTTTACCATAATCATCTGATTTCATTTTATATAAACAAAGTCTAAAGCATCATGTTAGATAAAATTAATATAATTTATCAACAAAACAATCTACAAATTAATTTTAAGTTCAATATTAAAATTAAATGTAAAATTACAAGTTAATAAAATTCACAATAATAGTTTTCTTTTTCAAAATAAGATTAGTTTTTGTAACCTTATTTATATATTTTTGGATTTCCTATAAGTAACATATCAGTAATAATACTTGCTTGTTTTGCTTGAGGTGCACATAGCCATAGTTGTCCATCTTTTAATAGAAACCTATACAACAGAATAATTCAGAATAAATATGTACATTTTTTAAAATGTATTTATAACCTAATTACTACATTTAATAATTTATATACCATACATTTTTATGGGCATTACTCTTTACTGCTATGTCTTTCAGATACTTGTGGGTCTAATCCAGTGTTTCTCAACGGGGGCGATATTGCCCCCATGTGGGCGTTTTTCCATGTTGAGGGGCGATTTGTAACAATTTATATTTTGAGGGGCGAAAAACAATTTTCTGGGCGATATAGTAAAACATTATATTAAGATTAATTAGTTATTTTATTCGTTATATCATACAATAATTAAACAAATAACATTATACTAGTCACTAGTCTATTCAATGCAGTACGAATTTGGCGTTAGACCTGGCCCTCAGCATCAGAATTTTGAAGTGAAGGGGGCGATACTACGTTGAAGGGGGGCGACGATTTGTTAGAGGTTGAGAAACACTGGTCTAATCAATACAACAAATGAGATTTCCTTTTTTGTAAATATTTTTCTGTATTCATTCAAGCAAAAAATCTTTGTATATTTCTTATTTCATGCATTATTATAAAAACAGCAAACTGTAATCTTTTATTGCACAGTCTTTACAAAATCTATGAAATTTAATGCTTTTGAATTTAATATTAAAATATTAAATTCAGTAAGAAAAAAGTAGCTATCAAAGTATAATGAAGGATAAATGTTCAGCAATATAGCATTATTATTTATATTATTTATTTGTATAATGATCTCATAACATAAATTTCTAATTCACAAATAAAATATTCTATTTGATTCATATTAATTTACTATTTAATAAAGATGCACAATGTCGTCAAGAAAGTTTTCTATGTTCATAAACTGCCTAGTAAATTTGTCCATCCAAATGGCAGATTACATGATGTGACTAAATCAAACAGCTACTAAGAACAATATTTTATTGAATAAAAATTTAAAGTACACTACAAAACTTTTTTAATACATTAAGTACCATGCAATAAAACATTTATATGAACCTAGGACCAAACTTTTTTCAGTTTTAAATCATGACTAATGTATTTTACTTTCGCTATTTTAATGTTTGTCATCTGTTTTTGTGGAAAAAGTGTACTTTTGGAAGTGACTGTAGGTGGGCACAATATCCCACAGACAATTTTTGCTTACTTCGACCATGTGTCCACTGTGAACATCAAACACCAGTGGCTTTGATATCCAGGAAGAAAAAACACCTGTAAAATGTATTTTCTAGATCAAATCAAATTTACTTATTGAAGGAAGCTTTAGGGCAGAAACAGTGTGATCAAAAAGCGATTCATTATAAAAATTTCAGTTGGCAATATGATGCTACTCATGCCAGAAAACATGCCAAAAGTGAGCAAAATATGTTAAAAGTGTGATATTCGAATTCTGTCTCAGTTATTTTCAAACACAAAATGAAATATAAATACGAGGGCTATTTTTTAAATAAGGCCCGTTTTTTAATAAGAAGAAAAATACTGTAAATATCATTAATATATATTTTTTTCCATATTCTATATATTTTTATCTACTTTTCTATTAATACATAATTTCCATTTTTGTTCAAGCATTTGTCATACTGCTCAAAACATTTAAAAATTCCGACTTTAAAGAAATCTGCTGCCTGCCACCGGAAGACATTAGGCCACGCCACTTGTCTTGTATGGCACATTGGAGTTTTCTGAAGATCACAATAAGCATCAGAATTGATCGTTGGCATAAAATCCACTAACAAAGTCCCAGTCCCTTTCCTGTCCCAAAAGACAGTTGCCGTGATCTTTCATGCTGAAATCGAATAACAGATCATATCTTACAGTTGGCGGGCAACTCAATTTTCTTAAACATTACAAACTTCTACAGTTCAGCACACAGACAGACAAGACAACTGCAAACGGTCTCTAAACACATGCAAAGCATGCTGAAAGCAGATGCTCATGCACACTGCTGCAATTGCGCGTCATTCTCACTCTCATTCACAAACGGACTTTATTTAAAAAATAGCCCTCATATATTCAATTTCCATTAAATTAACGTGTCTTACTTTCTTCATCTGAGACATTTATTGTGTATTTCAAAAAATCTATTCTTTGGCAATGCTCTAATACCCAACCCAACACCAGCACTATATGCTTAAGGAACCAACACTATCACTGATAAGTAAAATACACAAAAGTCATGTCCACCAGGGTATGTAGCACTAAATCCAACAATGAAAATGCCCATGGGTGGTCATTTTATCTCTGTAGTAAGAGACCAAATGATCACCCATGATCATTTGGCACTCACAAGGAGAGAACATGGCTGATTATCCATCAATTTTGATCAGCTTGGACATAGTGAAAGTACATTAAAAAATGAGCGAATATGTGTCTGAGCTTTTCATCCAATGCACCCTGCAAATATTAATTTTTGATGTTTTAAAATTCAGAAGTTTATAGCAAATGGTTATAAGCCATAATAGACAATACATTCTACAAGAGCCACATATAATAGTCTGTTAAATGATCATTAATTAATGGTGGCTGCTGAACAGGTATCGTTCTGGCATTGATTTCTGAAAATTTTTAAATATTTTTTTTTTGTTTTTAGTTTTTTTACTTTTAATATTTTTTTAATTAGGCAAAAATTATAGAATTTTTGGATTTGCATATTTGATAAAATACTTGTATAAATAATCAGAAATAAATGACAGTGTATTTATTGTACATCTTATTGTTAGTTTTTAAACTTTACTATAATGGCTTACAATCTGCCAGATATATATATATATATATATATATATACACACACATACATATAATGTTTTTCTCCCATTCAAGAAATGAGACAATTCAAATGTGAATGCCCAGCATTTCTGTTTATAAAATGCATGATTTGTAAGAAACATAAATGTTTTGCATTTTATGATATACAGTAGATGCCTATAAAACGGGTTCCGGAATGGGGATTCGTATATAGTGGCGAAAAAATCATGACCGTATTTGTATAAACACACTAAAAAAACTCATATAATTAGGTAAAACGTCATCACCAACTCATGTCGTGACAGGATTGGTCGAATCTAGACCAATAGTGGATATTATGCAAACCGTTGAGTTTAAACAAGCATCGGACCTACTAAAAACCATTTATTATTTAACAGCCATAAAAATTATATTTATATTAATGATGTCTCCAAAGTTCAGCGAATTTTTCGCAAAAAAAAGTAATTTATCAGGAAACAGTGCCCGCCATTCGATGCACCGCTCCACGATGAAAACAAGCTTAAACAATGGCGTTGTCGAACGATGCACACTCGGTAAGTAATCCTACAATTTTTTGTTTATAGCATAGTTTATATGGATTATTCCCAAAAAATTATACGTGTTTTGGAAATGTTGAGTCAAATTAGTCTAGAATCGATTAACTTTATGGAAGAAAATCTTTCAAACAGCTGTAGTCCATAAACTGCATATGTGCCAGGCTGTAATTGGCTCATGTATTTAAGGACTCATAGAACATGAATTTCATAAAAAGTGGAACATATCTACCGTGTTATGGAAGGGTCAACTGTATATAATCCAACAAACTGATAATCAATTATTTGAAAGCAAAGAAAGTAATAACTTATTAACTTTAAATTTAAAATAGATATTTAACAAAGCAATAAAAGATTTCCATGTTGCCACAATGATGTAGACCAAATGCCCTCACTAGTAGATACTTCAGATCTCAATGCTTAATAGTTAAACATCAAATAATTTTAATGAATAAAATAAAATATGTAACAAATTCAACATTTTAAACAGCTTTCTTATGCATAATAATATCAAAGTGAAGCATGTGATATCACAGTCATGTGACAAAATATAAATTTTTTTAAAAAAATAAGCATTTAAAATATATTTGAAGCTTTATTCTTTTTATGAAATTTACACATTAAACTAATTAATTTCAAATAAAAATTATCATACAACACAAAAGATTCTAATAACAGACTAAATTATGGTATTATTAGTCATTTGACTGATCAAAAATTGCTGAAAATTTGATACACTTGATATATATATTCAAAGTTTTATAATCTTCTGTATATCTAGAGGTCAAGAGGTTTAATATGAGATGTCATTTACAAAATTGATCAATAGGAAGTGTTTGAACTAAGTGACTTTGTTTGCTTTTAAATATATAGATGCAGTTTGGTAACATATTTCAAAACAATTATAAGCAAACATTTCTTATGAAACACAATTGATAAAACTATTTTATTAAACATTAANTTAATTGGGAAATATCGTTGTAAAATGTTTTTTGACAAATTATATTTCATTATGCCTAGCTTCACGTATGTATTTACTTAGGTATACGTTGACATAGTAAATAATTGCAAAACCTGTCATCTGTTATTTTGGATACCTAAATAATACCATTGATATTTTCTAAAAAATAATTATGATTCCTTAAAATGACCTTATTTAGCTGAGTTTATGTGGAGAGAGCACTTCATAGGAAACGAGATTTTTAAAATATGTGAGTGTATTGAAATTAATTGACTAATAAGACTTCTTAAACTTATTTATATAATTTTTATCTTTATATTTTTGACATTTTATCCTGGGGGGAAATAATAGCATTGATATTTTCTGGGGGGAGATAATACCATTGATCCAAAAATTCTTTATTACAGCTTCACCCCAAGCATGGCATCTACAAAAAAAAAAAAAGAGAAGAGAAGTTGGCATTTGGAGTGCTGACTATCTTCGGATCGACATATTCATGCGAGCAAGCGTTCTCTTGCATGAATATAATTAAAAGTAAAGTAAGAAGCCAACTAAAAAATGAAAATTTAGAGTCGTGTTTGAAACTTAAAACAACAAGTTATGAGCCAAATTTATCCAAACTTTCTAAAACCATGCAAAGCCAACGCATCCATTGAATTTGTTTGCTCAATTGTTTGTTATTGAAGTACAAGTTAGTGTTGTAAGTAAATGTTTAATTGTAGTAATAATTTACTTAAATAATAAGTAATTATCTAATAATGCCATATATATATTATCTAATTTGTTGTGAAAAACACTACTTATATATGAATAAATAGATATTTTTTCTTATGAATAAATAGATTAGTTTTTTAATCAAAAAACTTTATTTATGCGAGTACTATTTATTGTTGGCAAGAAAAAATTTTGTGGCTCTTTAAAAATTTGAAATTTTGTAAATTGTAATTTTTGGCTCTTCCGACTCAAAAGGTTGCTGACCCCTGGTTTAGACTAATTCATTATATTAGGAAGGGAAAATGTTTTTGAGATGGGTTCGAAAAATAGTTTAGACCAGATATAGTTGCAGAAGTGGCCGCTTATTACAGTTGTTGTATGTTGTTTTGGACCAAAAATCGATGCCTGCAGTTGCATTACACAGGTGGTTGTTTAATACAAGTAACTTATACAAAGACTCTATGTATAAACTATTCCATGCCAGAAATTTTTGTCCATTTTGACAGGTGTCCATCGAATGCAGGTGGTTGCCTAAGCAGTTTTTACTGTTTATAATAAAAAAGTTTATCACATACATTGTGAACTTCAGTTAATACAATCAGTAATTATAACAGCAAAAGAACTCAAGATCATAATAATCTAAAAACCATTAAATTAATAAGAAGAAATGTCTATCACTCAAACCCTTAAATATAGATCCTAACATACCTAGAGTTTTAAAACATTATCTACCATATTTATACATTCCTTATGTCCACATTTCAATAGTTTCAACATATACAAGTATTTTTTGTTGTTTTTTTTAAAATTAATTTTAATTTCAGTGAGTGACTGTATGCTTGATTAATTAACAATACTCAATGCATTCACTGCACTCTAACAGGAACATGCTATAATGAAATTTAAATTTGATTTAAAATTAATTTTTAATTCTATTTTCTTTGTTTATAACAATGGTAATAAGTAAATGAAAAATGTAAGTTCTGAAACACATTTATTATATAATAAATTTTGTTGTCTTCAAACTATTTAAACATTTTTAGAGGTTTAGTCTTGATAATTTTTAAATAGACTGTTTTTGCCATTTTATACAAACTATATCCAAACTAATAAAAGCATTCTGTAAACTAAAACATTAGCAATTAAAAATATTATTATTTTCTATAGGAAAATTTTTATACAGTTTTAGTAATGATTTAAGAATATTTGCTACTGCTAAAATCATAATAATTTATTTAACAGTTAATATTTTATAATGGTTTTTCAGTACTTTCTAAAATTTTTCTTATACTAATGTTTATATTTTTATAATTTTACAAATTTCTTCTGAAGTCTGCTATTTTAAATTACTTTACCATAATCATCTGATTTCATTTTATATAAACAAAGTCTAAAGCATCATGTTAGATAAAATTAATATAATTTATCAACAAAACAATCTACAAATTAATTTTAAGTTCAATATTAAAATTAAATGTAAAATTACAAGTTAATAAAATTCACAATAATAGTTTTCTTTTTCAAAATAAGATTAGTTTTTGTAACCTTATTTATATATTTTTGGATTTCCTATAAGTAACATATCAGTAATAATACTTGCTTGTTTTGCTTGAGGTGCACATAGCCATAGTTGTCCATCTTTTAATAGAAACCTATACAACAGAATAATTCAGAATAAATATGTACATTTTTTAAAATGTATTTATAACCTAATTACTACATTTAATAATTTATATACCATACATTTTTATGGGCATTACTCTTTACTGCTATGTCTTTCAGATACTTGTGGGTCTAATCCAGTGTTTCTCAACGGGGGCGATATTGCCCCCATGTGGGCGTTTTTCCATGTTGAGGGGCGATTTGTAACAATTTATATTTTGAGGGGCGAAAAACAATTTTCTGGGCGATATAGTAAAACATTATATTAAGATTAATTAGTTATTTTATTCGTTATATCATACAATAATTAAACAAATAACATTATACTAGTCACTAGTCTATTCAACGCAGTACGAATTTGGCGTTAGACCTGGCCCTCAGCATCAGAATTTTGAAGTGAAGGGGGCGATACTACGTTGAAGGGGGGCGACGATTTGTTAGAGGTTGAGAAACACTGGTCTAATCAATACAACAAATGAGATTTCCTTTTTTGTAAATATTTTTCTGTATTCATTCAAGCAAAAAATCTTTGCATATTTCTTATTTCATGCATTATTATAAAAACAGCAAACTGTAATCTTTTATTGCACAGTCTTTACAAAATCTATGAAATTTAATGCTTTTGAATTTAATATTAAAATATTAAATTCAGTAAGAAAAAAGTAGCTATCAAAGTATAATGAAGGATAAATGTTCAGCAATATAGCATTATTATTTATATTATTTATTTGTATAATGATCTCATAACATAAATTTCTAATTCACAAATAAAATATTCTATTTGATTCATATTAATTTACTATTTAATAAAGATGCACAATGTCGTCAAGAAAGTTTTCTATGTTCATAAACTGCCTAGTAAATTTGTCCATCCAAATGGCAGATTACATGATGTGACTAAATCAAACAGCTACTAAGAACAATATTTTATTGAATAAAAATTTAAAGTACACTACAAAACTTTTTTAATACATTAAGTACCATGCAATAAAACATTTATATGAACCTAGGACCAAACTTTTTTCAGTTTTAAATCATGACTAATGTATTTTACTTTCGCTATTTTAATGTTTGTCATCTGTTTTTGTGGAAAAAGTGTACTTTTGGAAGTGACTGTAGGTGGGCACAATATCCCACAGACAATTTTTGCTTACTTCGACCATGTGTCCACTGTGAACATCAAACACCAGTGGCTTTGATATCCAGGAAGAAAAAACACCTGTAAAATGTATTTTCTAGATCAAATCAAATTTACTTATTGAAGGAAGCTTTAGGGCAGAAACAGTGTGATCAAAAAGCGATTCATTATAAAAATTTCAGTTGGCAATATGATGCTACTCATGCCAGAAAACATGCCAAAAGTGAGCAAAATATGTTAAAAGTGTGATATTCGAATTCTGTCTCAGTTATTTTCAAACACAAAATGAAATATAAATACGAGGGCTATTTTTTAAATAAGGCCCGTTTTTTAATAAGAAGAAAAATACTGTAAATATCATTAATATATATTTTTTTCCATATTCTATATATTTTTATCTACTTTTCTATTAATACATAATTTCCATTTTTGTTCAAGCATTTGTCATACTGCTCAAAACATTTAAAAATTCCGACTTTAAAGAAATCTGCTGCCTGCCACCGGAAGACATTAGGCCACGCCACTTGTCTTGTATGGCACATTGGAGTTTTCTGAAGATCACAATAAGCATCAGAATTGATCGTTGGCATAAAATCCACTAACAAAGTCCCAGTCCCTTTCCTGTCCCAAAAGACAGTTGCCGTGATCTTTCATGCTGAAATCGAATAACAGATCATATCTTACAGTTGGCGGGCAACTCAATTTTCTTAAACATTACAAACTTCTACAGTTCAGCACACAGACAGACAAGACAACTGCAAACGGTCTCTAAACACATGCAAAGCATGCTGAAAGCAGATGCTCATGCACACTGCTGCAATTGCGCGTCATTCTCACTCTCATTCACAAACGGACTTTATTTAAAAAATAGCCCTCATATATTCAATTTCCATTAAATTAACGTGTCTTACTTTCTTCATCTGAGACATTTATTGTGTATTTCAAAAAATCTATTCTTTGGCAATGCTCTAATACCCAACCCAACACCAGCACTATATGCTTAAGGAACCAACACTATCACTGATAAGTAAAATACACAAAAGTCATGTCCACCAGGGTATGTAGCACTAAATCCAACAATGAAAATGCCCATGGGTGGTCATTTTATCTCTGTAGTAAGAGACCAAATGATCACCCATGATCATTTGGCACTCACAAGGAGAGAACATGGCTGATTATCCATCAATTTTGATCAGCTTGGACATAGTGAAAGTACATTAAAAAATGAGCGAATATGTGTCTGAGCTTTTCATCCAATGCACCCTGCAAATATTAATTTTTGATGTTTTAAAATTCAGAAGTTTATAGCAAATGGTTATAAGCCATAATAGACAATACATTCTACAAGAGCCACATATAATAGTCTGTTAAATGATCATTAATTAATGGTGGCTGCTGAACAGGTATCGTTCTGGCATTGATTTCTGAAAATTTTTAAATATTTTTTTTTTGTTTTTAGTTTTTTTACTTTTAATATTTTTTTAATTAGGCAAAAATTATAGAATTTTTGGATTTGCATATTTGATAAAATACTTGTATAAATAATCAGAAATAAATGACAGTGTATTTATTGTACATCTTATTGTTAGTTTTTAAACTTTACTATAATGGCTTACAATCTGCCAGATATATATATATATATATATATATATACACACACATACATATAATGTTTTTCTCCCATTCAAGAAATGAGACAATTCAAATGTGAATGCCCAGCATTTCTGTTTATAAAATGCATGATTTGTAAGAAACATAAATGTTTTGCATTTTATGATATACAGTAGATGCCTATAAAACGGGTTCCGGAATGGGGATTCGTATATAGTGGCGAAAAAATCATGACCGTATTTGTATAAACACACTAAAAAAACTCATATAATTAGGTAAAACGTCATCACCAACTCATGTCGTGACAGGATTGGTCGAATCTAGACCAATAGTGGATATTATGCAAACCGTTGAGTTTAAACAAGCATCGGACCTACTAAAAACCATTTATTATTTAACAGCCATAAAAATTATATTTATATTAATGATGTCTCCAAAGTTCAGCGAATTTTTCGCAAAAAAAAGTAATTTATCAGGAAACAGTGCCCGCCATTCGATGCACCGCTCCACGATGAAAACAAGCTTAAACAATGGCGTTGTCGAACGATGCACACTCGGTAAGTAATCCTACAATTTTTTGTTTATAGCATAGTTTATATGGATTATTCCCAAAAAATTATACGTGTTTTGGAAATGTTGAGTCAAATTAGTCTAGAATCGATTAACTTTATGGAAGAAAATCTTTCAAACAGCTGTAGTCCATAAACTGCATATGTGCCAGGCTGTAATTGGCTCATGTATTTAAGGACTCATAGAACATGAATTTCATAAAAAGTGGAACATATCTACCGTGTTATGGGGGGTCAACTGTATATAATCCAACAAACTGATAATCAATTATTTGAAAGCAAAGAAAGTAATAACTTATTAACTTTAAATTTAAAATAGATATTTAACAAAGCAATAAAAGATTTCCATGTTGCCACAATGATGTAGACCAAATGCCCTCACTAGTAGATACTTCAGATCTCAATGCTTAATAGTTAAACATCAAATAATTTTAATGAATAAAATAAAATATGTAACAAATTCAACATTTTAAACAGCTTTCTTATGCATAATAATATCAAAGTGAAGCATGTGATATCACAGTCATGTGACAAAATATAAATTTTTTTAAAAAAATAAGCATTTAAAATATATTTGAAGCTTTATTCTTTTTATGAAATTTACACATTAAACTAATTAATTTCAAATAAAAATTATCATACAACACAAAAGATTCTAATAACAGACTAAATTATGGTATTATTAGTCATTTGACTGATCAAAAATTGCTGAAAATTTGATACACTTGATATATATATTCAAAGTTTTATAATCTTCTGTATATCTAGAGGTCAAGAGGTTTAATATGAGATGTCATTTACAAAATTGATCAATAGGAAGTGTTTGAACTAAGTGACTTTGTTTGCTTTTAAATATATAGATGCAGTTTGGTAACATATTTCAAAACAATTATAAGCAAACATTTCTTATGAAACACAATTGATAAAACTATTTTATTAAACATTAATTTATACTAAATTTATAAAAATAAATATATTTACTGTGAGAAATTAATGTAAATTTAAAGAAATTAAGATTAAAATAAAATTATGCAAAAAGTTGTTACCTTAAAAAATTTAAACGTTCCATAACTTGTTGCATATGACTATATCTGCTACTTGGAGAAATAGTATTTGGATCCAAATCTGGATATTCTAAATAATAAATTTTAGCATATATTATTTCATTCAATTATTATTATTACTATTTTTTCATTTAAAATTTTTTCATAATTTGGGAAATTACATAATAAGAGTTTTAAAACAGATTTTTAAAATTAAAAAAAAAAAAAAAAAATCAGTTATACAATTTGCATGTTATCAAATATTAAAACAAAATATATTGAGATATTTAATAAAAATTAAATAATTATTTCTTCATAAAAAATTTACATTGTAAGAAAAACTACAACTATAAAAAATATTTTATAAAAGTAATTTTTCTAATAATATAAATAGTATCATCAATAAGACTTAATACATATTGTAACTTAAGTTCAATTGATAACTGACATACCATCTAGAATAGTGTTCTCAATTGCCTCAAGTGTTCTATGAAAAAAGATTTTGAAGCTTTTATAACAAATATATTCCAATGTACTATAATATATTACTTTATTTGTACACAATTCCATGTTTCTATTTTATTCAATACCATAAAGTTTATTAGGTTATTGTTTCCTTGTTTTGTGAGACTAGTTAACATCAAATTGCTTATTGGTTTTTGAATATATTGATGCTAATGCTCTGCATAATAAAAAAAATATATAAATGGCATGTGCCTCAGAAAGGTTGAAAACCATTGATCTAGAGCAGGGGTCGCCAAAGTGGTTGATATAACATTATTGGGAGGGTTGATGAAAAGACTAAAACTTACAAATTTTGAACTGAATATTCCTAATCTTGCTAAGGATTATCAAGCTTATCTGTCTCATTGATTGTCAGTTACAAAAATGATTAACATATGTACAGTACAATGAATGTAAAATATGTAAAATTAAAAGATATATATTAAAATAGTAAGAGCTTTTTTTTACTTCTAACAAACTTTTTGGTGGGAGTCGATGCAAGATTTCAAAAAGTTGTAGGGTGTCAACGATCAAAAAAGTTTGACGACCCCTGATCTAGAGGAATGCAAAACATATTTGGATATGCTGTACAATACTAATAATTAAAGCAAATTATAAATGTTATAGAGAGTAACAATAGTGATATTTTGCAATTAATAAATAGCATTCTATTCAGTAGCCTGCTTTATATGATTTTGTATTTATATGTTCTTGTTAATGAAATGTCATGTCTAAAACTATTATTTACAATACAATATTAACAGAACACTAACAATTATTACACTTTATAAATTTTAAAATCATACAAAATTATATTAATAAAGCTTTTAATATTATATTAATGCAATACACTGGAACTGAATAAACTATCAGCTTATCCTAACAAAAACAAAATCATCAATATTGCAAGTGTCTTTAAATTTTTTATTTTATATTCATCATTAAGATTTGCAATTTCAGTATATAATTACAATAAAAATTGATAGTATTATGATATTTTACATTTTAGATAATTAAATGTTAATATGAAAACTAACTAACTTAATCTTGCTTAATTCAAGAATAATTAAAGTTAAGCACAAGTATTCAAGATAAGTCCATGGTAAAAATCTTCTCATTTCTTCTGTTTTATCACAATATTTATTATAAGATATTTTATTTTCAAAATATTTTTAAAGTGTTAAAATAAAATAACATATTTTATTTTAACACTTTAAAACTAGCCATCAACCTGAAGAGGTTTCTTTGTTGACCATGTGTTACTGCAAACAACACCTTGCATGGGTGAGGAAAATTGTCAGTGGACCCTGGACATGTGGAAGAAAGTTGTCTGGAGTGATGAGTCCAGTTTCATGCTGAACCACACTGATGGCCACATCTGAATCTAGTGTAAACAGCATGAAGCCATATCCCCTGGTTGCACAGTTGGATTCAACAAGCTGGTGGTGGGGTTATCATGGTCTGGGAATATTCTCTTGGCAAGGACTAGGACCATTGCTTGTCATTCCACAATCCTTAAATGGTGAATGATACAAGGACCTGTTAGGAAATCATCCACATCCATATCTCCATGCTATGTTTCCTGACATAAGATATCATGTTTCAACATAATAATGCACATGTCATCAGACAAGAATGGTTGGAAAAACACTGCAATGAATTTCATGCCCTGTATTTGCCCCCAAACTCACTAGTCTGCAATATTATTGAACACGATTGAGATATGATGGAATGTGTGGTGAGATTGTCACTCACTCCTCTGCAAAATGTACACCAACTGATAAAACTGATTGAGGCATATGTCCAGTTAGGAATAGAGGATGTTTGGCATCTTATAGCATCCATCCTGGGTGTTTGCAAACCATGATCACTGAGAAAGGTGGATCAACCCATTATTAGGAAGGTGTTCCTAATTTAGTGATCATTCAGTGTATAACATATACACATATTATCATAATTGTGATTTTTCATTAAAGACACGTATTTCCTTCTGTACAGCTCTCTCAATCTGTATTCAGCAATTTTACTTATTTTAACACTTCTGGATTATTTTAGTACATTTGCTATCAAAAATAATAAAATTAAATAACCCTAGTTGATTAAGACATGAAAAAACATAATATAACTAATATATAATGTATATATTATTTGAAGCACCAAGATAGAAGCATCACTACTGATACTTCTAACAAATAAAGGACTGAGTGGAAAATGGCAAATCCCACAAAAATACAAAAAATCAATTACTAACAAATTTGGATTTATGCATCATCAATCCATCTTCCAAGAAACTTTCATGGTACAGTTGCATGCTCTACAGGTTGTACATTCGCATTAATAAAGCACTGTACATTAAAATGGTGGTGAGTTAAAACACAAATTTTCCTTTTTCTTGAATACTTCTTAATGTGGGATATACCATTTTTCCATTCAACCCTTTTAATGAAAGTATGCAAGTATGATGTTTATATCAATCAATCCTTTTTATTTTCGATATAACAGCTATGTATCAGCAGTCAAATATTCTCTTTTCAACCAAATAAACACTTTCTGTAATTCCATTCCAACAGATGTCTTGGAACAAATGGTTTGATCTGTTGTTTCCAAAATCCTTTATCTTGGAATCCATAAAATTGAGAGTCAACAGTATTTGAATAATAAATGTTTTGTAAAGTAACTAAAAGTTGCTATATTAACCAAAAATTTTGAATTAAATTATGTTGATTGAATTGGATTTTTTATTTACTAAATCATCAATTTATAGTAAAATAACTTTACACTGAAAATTTTAATGCATCAAAATTCTTACTTCTGAAATATAAGCTATTAGCTTTTTCACGTACATATAAAAAAATTAAATTTAGTAAATCATAATTACCTTTAGCAATTAAGTGAGCTTTCTTCATATAAGCTGTGAGATTATCAGCCACTAAAATAACTAAAGAATGTTGTTGTTGCAATCTACTAATAATTTGATGTCTACACAATATATGAGGTGATCTCTGAGGGTGATTAAAATTTGGAGGTGTTTCTGAATATAAACAGCAAATTTCTTTAATTTGTTTCAAAGCTGGAAGGACCCATTTATCTCCTTTTAATTCTTCTACACATCTATCTAACCAATGAGTTTTTTGAGCATCTCGGTCCTACATAAATAGTTTTACCATAAATATTTAAATGCATAAAACAAGATTATATTTTTAATAATCAACTGTAACACTTTGGTCTCACTTGAGAACAACTGTAGTCCAATATTTTAACATGTGCAGAAAGAGCTTGGTCCATAATATCTGTTGGAACATCATCACTGTGGGCCAAATTCCACAATAAATTCAAAACCTATATTTAAATTTATAGAATTAATTAAAAAATTTACATAATTTTCAAAAATAATTTAAAATTTACAATAAAATCATAATTATACAAACTAAAGTTATCAAAATTTATTTAAACATTGGGTTAATCCAAAAGTATTTTTCAATGTTTGTACTCCTATTTTAAACCTTTTATTGTACCTACATCTCAAATTATTTGTTATGATTACTTTATAATTTTCAGTAATATTTAGAAAAGTAAGTCAGTATATATCTTTTAAAGTTTATAAAATGTAGGTGTAAAACAGATAATTTGAAGAAGCATTTATGATATACTAGCTTACCCGTCGCGCATTGCTGCGATCTCAGAAGAAAGGAAATTCAAGCAAACTCGTTATGATAAAATTCAATTTACATTTTATCATTTTCATTGAAACTTATTATTATTATTCATTTTCATCAGGAAAACATTTCAAAGTGTCGTTTCAATTTTATTTATTTATTGGAGTGCTTTGTGGATACACGATATTTTTTGTTTTTCCGTCTGGTACATACACGAATAAATCAAAAGGTTTTCCGACGCATGAGTTGGCCACATACAGTTGTCCAAGCGAGAAGCACGGATTCTTTAAATTTAGCCCACATACTCGCAGAGATTGTTAGAAGTGCGATATTCCCCATTTTTATATATATTTTTTAATCCTTCATAATTTTGAATATTTAATTGCTCCTCCCTCTCTTCCTTGGCGTGTTGTGAAATTTCTCATAGTTGGATAATAAACTGTTTTATTGTAATTTGTCTTTTTAAATTATTTTGAGTTGATATTAAAATTTGGAAAAGGGGGATCCCTAGATCGGTAAAATAGGCGAATTTCCTTCTACAACTTCGGTTGTTGTTCATGATACAGTTAAGGCTTTAACAAAGTTCGAGCGATTACATAATTAGCAAAAAAAAAGATGAAATAAAGTGATTAAACAAAAATTATAACAAATATCGTAAATAATAAATGCATATATAGAGATATTTTTTGGAGGGGGGAAATGATCTTCACAATTTGAAATCGAATGAACACACTGTGCTCAAATGCTCGTGTAAACGCACACCATCTATCGTAGGGTAAATGCCAGAAACCTTCGCGGGAGTGTATTAAAAAAAAAAACTTCCCAAAGCTTCATGGCAATTGTACTATGCCACAAACCTTCGCTGGAGTATATTAAACAACTTCCCAAAGTTTCACGGCAATTGGATAAACGGTGTGGTAATGCATGAAGGACACACACACATACATTCATTTTTATATATATAGATTATTCACTGGCCTGTAAGCATTAATACAATTCAGTTCACTGGGCACAGCATTAATATCATCAATTAAACTATATTCCACAACCACAGTGCACTTATTGTATAGTAAATTATATCACATGCAAGCACATAGTGCACACTGTTCATGTCTAACGATTAAGATTGAATGATGATTGAAATTAATAAATCATCATACAGATATAAATAGAAATGAGGATAATACATATCTTATGTCTTTTAGAACAGCTTATTAATGCCAGGATTTATTGGCTTGGCCAAAACAAAACTGACATTTGTTCAGTAGAAAAAACCTTACAATAACGCCTGTCTAGAAGAGTGAACTCATTTCAAAAACTTATTTATATCTCTGTATTTCCATACTCTGTCCAGCAGTTAGGAAAGATTTAATGGAGTTACAGTTAAATGAAGAGATAGTGCAAAATAGTTTGAAGAACTAGAATGTCAAGACCCAATTCCTCTGTGAGGGGAAAGGAATGAATGCCAACAATGATTAAAATCAATTAAACAATTAAAAATATTATATACAGTGTGAGGCCCGAGTGATACTTGAGCTAACATGTTAAAAATATCATAAAGGTGTCAAATCAAGGGATCGGGCTTTGATTCTAATGTTCGTAAAAATTGGAAGAAAAACCTAAATAAAATCAGGAAATAATAAAATTATTAATCGAGAAAAAAAAAAGTTTTTAAATAACCTTAAAAGGAGATGCAGCGCTGATATTTTGTCAGACTTATAAGAATTTGAAACAATTAAATACGAGCAGGAGTTTCAAGGTGCAATTAATTTCTCTTGATTGGATTAAAACACAGTATCAAATTAAACCTTTGGTAGCCTGAAATGGTCTGTCACCTGCTTAGATACAGGAAACCGACCAATCAAAAGCTAGAGATCCGGGGAAGCGAATATCTTAAAAAACTTGGATCTCAAAGACAAAGACAGACTTTTTCCATGCTTCTCCTAGTGAAGTTAACTGTAGAGACCTCTTCCAGATTTCTCCAGCCTCTGATAGTGTGAACCACTGTTCAGACTTTCCCCAGCTAACAACTGTAGTCAACTGTCCAGACTTTTCCCTGCCTCCATGAGTGAACACCATCCTGTTTGAACTTTGGGCTATCACCCTTCGTCACAACCTCCCACACCATTGAGCATCGACTGACTGCCCCGAGGCCAACAACTGAACAGTCCAGAGCCACCAGAAGACAAAAACACTCTAGATTGTAAGACTTAGTATAAATAAACGGGTTTGTTTGTCACTGTAGCTATTTGCCTCACTTTCCTTCATCCCACATATGATAAGTCCTGACATTTGGATACTGCCAATTCGGTGACCCTCACAACAGTAAAAGTTGTTAATCTGATACCATTTGAAATTAGGTGATTATACAGAATTGATTGATAATAATCTGGCAGGCCAGTATTCTGCAAATTGAAATTTATTTGGATGTGACTTCTAAAAACCGCAAATGAAAAATCCAGGCAAAGATGAGGTGCAGCAATGCACACTGCTACATGACAGGATAGCAACTATAGGATCAACAGCAATATGATAAAGAAAAAGGACTCAATTTGTTACAGTATCTTGTTTGTGTTGAATTGAATGCTTTCACTGGTACAAAATATACAGCATATCTGCAAAATTCAGATCACAAATAACCTATAAAATTTTGTACATGCAAATTTTTAAAATATGAATGTTGAAAATACAAAAATATCCGGTAATCAGACATTTTCAATAACTTGACACAACTCTGGTCCCATAGGTGCCAGATTAATAAACTTCTACTGTATATTATGCTGTATTTGATTCACAATTTTCAAATATACATTTTTAAGTTTCAAGCTGAATTTTTAAAGTGACTTCTGTTCCCCTCTCTAGTATATANTTTTTTAATAAGAAGAAAAATACTGTAAATATCATTAATATATATTTTTTTCCATATTCTATATATTTTTATCTACTTTTCTATTAATACATAATTTCCATTTTTGTTCAAGCATTTGTCATACTGCTCAAAACATTTAAAAATTCCGACTTTAAAGAAATCTGCTGCCTGCCACCGGAAGACATTAGGCCACGCCACTTGTCTTGTATGGCACATTGGAGTTTTCTGAAGATCACAATAAGCATCAGAATTGATCGTTGGCATAAAATCCACTAACAAAGTCCCAGTCCCTTTCCTGTCCCAAAAGACAGTTGCCGTGATCTTTCATGCTGAAATCGAATAACAGATCATATCTTACAGTTGGCGGGCAACTCAATTTTCTTAAACATTACAAACTTCTACAGTTCAGCACACAGACAGACAAGACAACTGCAAACGGTCTCTAAACACATGCAAAGCATGCTGAAAGCAGATGCTCATGCACACTGCTGCAATTGCGCGTCATTCTCACTCTCATTCACAAACGGACTTTATTTAAAAAATAGCCCTCATATATTCAATTTCCATTAAATTAACGTGTCTTACTTTCTTCATCTGAGACATTTATTGTGTATTTCAAAAAATCTATTCTTTGGCAATGCTCTAATACCCAACCCAACACCAGCACTATATGCTTAAGGAACCAACACTATCACTGATAAGTAAAATACACAAAAGTCATGTCCACCAGGGTATGTAGCACTAAATCCAACAATGAAAATGCCCATGGGTGGTCATTTTATCTCTGTAGTAAGAGACCAAATGATCACCCATGATCATTTGGCACTCACAAGGAGAGAACATGGCTGATTATCCATCAATTTTGATCAGCTTGGACATAGTGAAAGTACATTAAAAAATGAGCGAATATGTGTCTGAGCTTTTCATCCAATGCACCCTGCAAATATTAATTTTTGATGTTTTAAAATTCAGAAGTTTATAGCAAATGGTTATAAGCCATAATAGACAATACATTCTACAAGAGCCACATATAATAGTCTGTTAAATGATCATTAATTAATGGTGGCTGCTGAACAGGTATCGTTCTGGCATTGATTTCTGAAAATTTTTAAATATTTTTTTTTTGTTTTTAGTTTTTTTACTTTTAATATTTTTTTAATTAGGCAAAAATTATAGAATTTTTGGATTTGCATATTTGATAAAATACTTGTATAAATAATCAGAAATAAATGACAGTGTATTTATTGTACATCTTATTGTTAGTTTTTAAACTTTACTATAATGGCTTACAATCTGCCAGATATATATATATATATATATATATATACACACACATACATATAATGTTTTTCTCCCATTCAAGAAATGAGACAATTCAAATGTGAATGCCCAGCATTTCTGTTTATAAAATGCATGATTTGTAAGAAACATAAATGTTTTGCATTTTATGATATACAGTAGATGCCTATAAAACGGGTTCCGGAATGGGGATTCGTATATAGTGGCGAAAAAATCATGACCGTATTTGTATAAACACACTAAAAAAACTCATATAATTAGGTAAAACGTCATCACCAACTCATGTCGTGACAGGATTGGTCGAATCTAGACCAATAGTGGATATTATGCAAACCGTTGAGTTTAAACAAGCATCGGACCTACTAAAAACCATTTATTATTTAACAGCCATAAAAATTATATTTATATTAATGATGTCTCCAAAGTTCAGCGAATTTTTCGCAAAAAAAAGTAATTTATCAGGAAACAGTGCCCGCCATTCGATGCACCGCTCCACGATGAAAACAAGCTTAAACAATGGCGTTGTCGAACGATGCACACTCGGTAAGTAATCCTACAATTTTTTGTTTATAGCATAGTTTATATGGATTATTCCCAAAAAATTATACGTGTTTTGGAAATGTTGAGTCAAATTAGTCTAGAATCGATTAACTTTATGGAAGAAAATCTTTCAAACAGCTGTAGTCCATAAACTGCATATGTGCCAGGCTGTAATTGGCTCATGTATTTAAGGACTCATAGAACATGAATTTCATAAAAAGTGGAACATATCTACCGTGTTATGGGGGGGTCAACTGTATATAATCCAACAAACTGATAATCAATTATTTGAAAGCAAAGAAAGTAATAACTTATTAACTTTAAATTTAAAATAGATATTTAACAAAGCAATAAAAGATTTCCATGTTGCCACAATGATGTAGACCAAATGCCCTCACTAGTAGATACTTCAGATCTCAATGCTTAATAGTTAAACATCAAATAATTTTAATGAATAAAATAAAATATGTAACAAATTCAACATTTTAAACAGCTTTCTTATGCATAATAATATCAAAGTGAAGCATGTGATATCACAGTCATGTGACAAAATATAAATTTTTTTAAAAAAATAAGCATTTAAAATATATTTGAAGCTTTATTCTTTTTATGAAATTTACACATTAAACTAATTAATTTCAAATAAAAATTATCATACAACACAAAAGATTCTAATAACAGACTAAATTATGGTATTATTAGTCATTTGACTGATCAAAAATTGCTGAAAATTTGATACACTTGATATATATATTCAAAGTTTTATAATCTTCTGTATATCTAGAGGTCAAGAGGTTTAATATGAGATGTCATTTACAAAATTGATCAATAGGAAGTGTTTGAACTAAGTGACTTTGTTTGCTTTTAAATATATAGATGCAGTTTGGTAACATATTTCAAAACAATTATAAGCAAACATTTCTTATGAAACACAATTGATAAAACTATTTTATTAAACATTAATTTATACTAAATTTATAAAAATAAATATATTTACTGTGAGAAATTAATGTAAATTTAAAGAAATTAAGATTAAAATAAAATTATGCAAAAAGTTGTTACCTTAAAAAATTTAAACGTTCCATAACTTGTTGCATATGACTATATCTGCTACTTGGAGAAATAGTATTTGGATCCAAATCTGGATATTCTAAATAATAAATTTTAGCATATATTATTTCATTCAATTATTATTATTACTATTTTTTCATTTAAAATTTTTTCATAATTTGGGAAATTACATAATAAGAGTTTTAAAACAGATTTTTAAAATTAAAAAAAAAAAAAAAAAATCAGTTATACAATTTGCATGTTATCAAATATTAAAACAAAATATATTGAGATATTTAATAAAAATTAAATAATTATTTCTTCATAAAAAATTTACATTGTAAGAAAAACTACAACTATAAAAAATATTTTATAAAAGTAATTTTTCTAATAATATAAATAGTATCATCAATAAGACTTAATACATATTGTAACTTAAGTTCAATTGATAACTGACATACCATCTAGAATAGTGTTCTCAATTGCCTCAAGTGTTCTATGAAAAAAGATTTTGAAGCTTTTATAACAAATATATTCCAATGTACTATAATATATTACTTTATTTGTACACAATTCCATGTTTCTATTTTATTCAATACCATAAAGTTTATTAGGTTATTGTTTCCTTGTTTTGTGAGACTAGTTAACATCAAATTGCTTATTGGTTTTTGAATATATTGATGCTAATGCTCTGCATAATAAAAAAAATATATAAATGGCATGTGCCTCAGAAAGGTTGAAAACCATTGATCTAGAGCAGGGGTCGCCAAAGTGGTTGATATAACATTATTGGGAGGGTTGATGAAAAGACT
>NW_019384545.1:633281-645511 GCF_000671375.1 Centruroides sculpturatus | reverse complement strand
GGTAAAATAGGCGAATTTCCTTCTACAACTTCGGTTGTTGTTCATGATACAGTTAAGGCTTTAACAAAGTTCGAGCGATTACGTAATTAGCAAAAAAAAAGTTGAAATAAAGTGATTAAACAAAAATTATAACAAATATCGTAAATAATAAATGCATATATAGAGATATTTTTTGGAGGGGGGAAATGATCTTCACAATTTGAAATCGAATGAACACACTGTGCTCAAATGCTCGTGTAAACGCACACCATCTATCGTAGGGTAAATGCCAGAAACCTTCGCGGGAGTGTATTAAAAAAAAAAACTTCCCAAAGCTTCATGGCAATTGTACTATGCCACAAACCTTCGCTGGAGTATATTAAACAACTTCCCAAAGTTTCACGGCAATCGGATAAACGGTGTGGTAATGCATGAAGGACACACACACATACATTCATTTTTATATATATAGATTATTCACTGGCCTGTAAGCATTAATACAATTCAGTTCACTGGGCACAGCATTAATATCATCAATTAAACTATATTCCACAACCACAGTGCAATTATTGTATAGTAAATTATATCACATGCAAGCACATAGTGCACACTGTTCATGTCTAACGATTAAGATTGAATGATGATTGAAATTAATAAATCATCATACAGATATAAATAGAAATGAGGATAATACATATCTTATGTCTTTTAGAACAGCTTATTAATGCCAGGATTTATTGGCTTGGCCAAAACAAAACTGACATTTGTTCAGTAGAAAAAACCTTACAATAACGCCTGTCTAGAAGAGTGAACTCATTTCAAAAACTTATTTATATCTCTGTATTTCCATACTCTGTCCAGCAGTTAGGAAAGATTTAATGGAGTTACAGTTAAATGAAGAGATAGTGCAAAATAGTTTGAAGAACTAGAATGTCAAGACCCAATTCCTCTGTGAGGGGAAAGGAATGAATGCCAACAATGATTAAAATCAATTAAACAATTAAAAATATTATATACAGTGTGAGGCCCGAGTGATACTTGAGCTAACATGTTAAAAATATCATAAAGGTGTCAAATCAAGGAATCGGGCTTTGATTCTAATGTTCGTAAAAATTGGAAGAAAAACCTAAATAAAATCAGGAAATAATAAAATTATTAATCGAGAAAAAAAAAGTTTTTAAATAACCTTAAAAGGAGATGCAGCGCTGATATTTTGTCAGACTTATAAGAATTTGAAACAATTAAATACGAGCAGGAGTTTCAAGGTGCAATTAATTTCTCTTGATTGGATTAAAACACAGTATCAAATTAAACCTTTGGTAGCCTGAAATGGTCTGTCATCTGCTTAGATACAGGAAACCGACCAATCAAAAGCTAGAGATCCGGGGAAGCGAATATCTTAAAAAACTTGGATCTCAAAGACAAAGACAGACTTTTTCCATGCTTCTCCTAGTGAAGTTAACTGTAGAGACCTCTTCCAGATTTCTCCAGCCTCTGATAGTGTGAACCACTGTTCAGACTTTCCCCAGCTAACAACTGTAGTCAACTGTCCAGACTTTTCCCTGCCTCCATGAGTGAACACCATCCTGTTTGAACTTCGGGCTATCACCCTTCGTCACAACCTCCCACACCATTGAGCATCGACTGACTGCCCCGAGGCCAACAACTGAACAGTCCAGAGCCACCAGAAGACAAAAACACTCTAGATTGTAAGACTTAGTATAAATAAACGGGTTTGTTTGTCACTGTAGCTATTTGCCTCACTTTCCTTCATCCCACATATGATAAGTCCTGACATTTGGATACTGCCAATTCGGTGACCCTCACAACAGTAAAAGTTGTTAATCTGATACCATTTGAAATTAGGTGATTATACAGAATTGATTGATAATAATCTGGCAGGCCAGTATTCTGCAAATTGAAATTTATTTGGATGTGACTTCTAAAAACCGCAAATGAAAAATCCAGGCAAAGATGAGGTGCAGCAATGCACACTGCTACATGACAGGATAGCAACTATAGGATCAACAGCAATATGATAAAGAAAAAGGACTCAATTTGTTACAGTATCTTGTTTGTGTTGAATTGAATGCTTTCACTGGTACAAAATATACAGCATATCTGCAAAATTCAGATCACAAATAACCTATAAAATTTTGTACATGCAAATTTTTAAAATATGAATGTTGAAAATACAAAAATATCCGGTAATCAGACATTTTCAATAACTTGACACAACTCTGGTCCCATAGGTGCCAGATTAATAAACTTCTACTGTATATTATGCTGTATTTGATTCACAATTTTCAAATATACATTTTTAAGTTTCAAGCTGAATTTTTAAAGTGACTTCTGTTCCCCTCTCTAGTATATATATATAAAAAAATATAAAAATTTTATTAAAAATTACAAATCATACTTATCTGATACAATAATTTTTACATTTAATCTAATTAAAAAGAAATAAAAAGTTCCAAAATTATACAAGTTTTTTGAAATAAATTGAAAAAGTTTTATAAGAAAATAGTATAATTAAATTAATTAATAAAATTAATATTGAAACAAACCTTGTGAGCCATTACTCCATCTTTGTCATCTTCTGCCAATCGACGAATCAGTTCTAACAACTTTTCTCTTTGTTTTTTACTGGCATTTGCCCAACTAGACTGTATAAATATTAAAAATTACTTTCAATTATAATAATAGATAAACTCCTTATCAATTAAATAGTCATATATAACTGTTTAAGTAATAACAACTATTAATGCATTTTAGTCAATTTTATGCTAGTATGGCATTTCAGTTTACTATTATTTAATGATACTATTGAACTTATTTTAGCTAATTTTAATAAAAAAAAAATAGCCATTTGATTTATTTCATTTTGATGATATTATTATAACTAAGTGTTTTTGTGTGTTCATAATATGATAAACATACTAGTTATGTGCCAGATCGTTAAAAACATATCTGCAGATACGGATACAGATACAGATCATTAGTGTCTAGATCCGCGGATATGGATCTCAACTTTCGTACTCAGTCGGCGCCGGTGCATGTGACTTTGGACCAATAGTTAATGCTTTGCATTAGTAACGCGACATGTTTTAACTTGCACTGTGCATATTTTTGTTTATAGTTTAGTGTGACATGGGATAGCATAGATTACGTTTGCGTTTTTGGAGTGTTGAGTTAAATTAAAATAAAAACAATGTCAACAAAAAAGTTTAGTAGTGTAATATGGAAATATTTTACGATAGTAAATGATTTTTGCATGATAAAATTTTTGCAATATGAATGTGCCAAATATGTGATTTTAAAAAATAAAAAGTGATTTGAATTGAAGTTATTAGTATTTTATTGCTACCTATCTGTAAAATTTCATATAAGTAATGAAATTCATTAAGATAAAAGATCCGTTAAAGATCCGCTAAAAAGTAACGGATACAGATACCCGGCACATCACTAAAACATACATATACTTTGAATGAATGAAACTGTTTAACAGCTGACATAATGTGTGTTTCATTGTTTCTATTACAATGAAATTGTCTGATAGGTGATAAGCAAATTCGTGATAATTCTCTAGGTAAACAAAGTATACATCATCCATTTCATGTAACAGGATAGTTAGAACTTCATACTGATAGTGAAAATAAAGTAATAAATGAAGTATTATCCTCAAATTATAAACAAAACAAAAAAATTTTATAGTCATTGTATAATACATTTTTTTTTAAAGTTCCACAGTAAACAAAAAAAAAAAGAAAATCATTATACAGATATAACTCGCCTTACATCGGTAATTTGTTCCAGGAGAAGCAACTTAAGTCAAATTTACTTGTCACTAGACTAAACCACAAATAATCATTCCCAGTTCTGTATTTTATTTATAAATGCATTTTCAATAATAAATGATTAATAAGAATCTATTTTAAGCTTACAAACAAATAAATTTTAGTTTTTAATATAGTACAGAAAAAAAAGTAATCTAAATTTACAAATACATNGGAAATATTTTACGATAGTAAATGATTTTTGCATGATAAAATTTTTGCAATATGAATGTGCCAAATATGTGATTTTAAAAAATAAAAAGTGATTTGAATTGAAGTTATTAGTATTTTATTGCTACCTATCTGTAAAATTTCATATAAGTAATGAAATTCATTAAGATAAAAGATCCGTTAAAGATCCGCTAAAAAGTAACGGATACAGATACCCGGCACATCACTAAAACATACATATACTTTGAATGAATGAAACTGTTTAACAGCTGACATAATGTGTGTTTCATTGTTTCTATTACAATGAAATTGTCTGATAGGTGATAAGCAAATTCGTGATAATTCTCTAGGTAAACAAAGTATACATCATCCATTTCATGTAACAGGATAGTTAGAACTTCATACTGATAGTGAAAATAAAGTAATAAATGAAGTATTATCCTCAAATTATAAACAAAACAAAAAAATTTTATAGTCATTGTATAATACATTTTTTTTTAAAGTTCCACAGTAAACAAAAAAAAAAAGAAAATCATTATACAGATATAACTCGCCTTACATCGGTAATTTGTTCCAGGAGAAGCAACTTAAGTCAAATTTACTTGTCACTAGACTAAACCACAAATAATCATTCCCAGTTCTGTATTTTATTTATAAATGCATTTTCAATAATAAATGATTAATAAGAATCTATTTTAAGCTTACAAACAAATAAATTTTAGTTTTTAATATAGTACAGAAAAAAAAAGTAATCTAAATTTACAAATACATGTATGTACTGTACATACTTGTAAATATACATGTTTACAATTTAGCGATGTTTACAGTACATCATGGACTCTCTATTTGTAAATGTGGTTTGCTCTAAGACATTATAAAATAAGATGATTTTGTAAGGTTAAATAACAAATATAGTTATTAAAATTATTTTATGATAGTAGAAAATAAACTAATTTATGTTAAATTTACCAATGTCAAGTGGCACTGATGCCGCTGCCAAACAGTAGATATTGGAACCACTGTGGAAAATGCCAATATTGTGCTGTTAAAGACCGCTAAACAAGACGACAATACAGAGTCACAGATGTTTTCATATTTCGTTCTCTAAGATTTATAATGTTTATATTAACATTTACTGTAAATATGATTTTATGTGCTTTTAACACTTTTCTAGTGATATTACGACTTCAATATTTGTGGCAGACAGACGTAAAGTCAAATAAAATGACTTAAACTTGATTTTTATTTTTCCATATACAGTCAACCCCCCTATAACACGATAGATATGTTCTGTTCTTTATGAAATTGATGTTCTAAGAGTCCTTGAATACATGAGCCAATCACAGCCCGGCACATGTGTAGTTTATGGACTATGGCTGTTTGAAAGATTTTCTTCCATAAAGTTAATTGATTCTAGACTAATTTGACTCAACATATCCAAAATATGTATAATTTTTTGGGAATAATCCATATAAACTAAGCTATAAACAAAAAATTGTAGGATTACTTACTGAGTGTGCACCATTCGACGATGCCATTGCTTAAGCTTGTTTTCGTCGTGGAGCTTGTTATCGAATGGCGCTCGCGTGCTTCTTGATAAATTATTTTTTTTTTGTGAAAAATTTGCTGAACTTTGGAGACATCATTAATATAAATATAATTTTTATGGACGTTAAATAATAAATGGTTTTTAGTAGGTCCGCTGCTTGTTTAAACTCAACGGTTTGTACAACATCTGCTATTGGTCTAGATTCGACCAATCCTGTCGCGACACGAGTTGGCGATGACATTTTACCGAATTATATGAGTTTTTTTAGCGTGTTTGTACGAATGCTGTCGCAACTTTTTCGCCGTCATATACGAATCCAAACTATATGAACCCATGTTATGGGGGGTCGACTGTATTTTTTTTTTTTTTTGTGGACAAATGACGTATAATCGAGAATATGTCATTTGACTTAATTTGATACGACGTAACCCGAGGTATACCTGTACATAATTTGGAATTTTCTTCTTTTTTGACATATTTCCTTTTGAATAAAGATTTTATTGTCAGACACTATTGTGCAATCATATTACAATAAAATGAAACATAAAATGATGATATCAATTTTGTAAAAAAAATGCTCCGTATTTCTAATTTAATTATATTCCTACTCTTTTCTCTGCTATTTTATCCTTTTTTTTTTTTTAAATGAAATACTTTGTTTACAGTTGTTTATCTTTTTAAAAATTAGCACACACTTCAGTATCCAAGAAAATAATTATAATATTATGGTATCAAAACTACAAAAAACTTTAAATCCAGTAATGGACTTAAAGTACCATAATATTGTATTAATACGATAACAATATCATAATGTAAATCTCCTTAAAAAAGAGATTTGCAACATTATAGTACTGACTGTTAATATCATGGTAGTTTCATTATGGCAAAATCATATCATAATAAGTATAATATGTTATATTTTTGTTTTAGGACAAAAAAAAATTTATATTTAATCAGAACAATATTTAAATTTGATTACTAATATTGTTGGCTATATTATTTGTACTTATTTTCTTTTTATCTTAAGAAGAAATTCTTTCAACCAGTTTTTCTTTCATTATACAGGTTGAGCCACTCAACTTTTTCACCTCTAACAACATTTTACCTGTTGTTGTCATATAAACATAAATACATAAATAAATATAGGAAAAACTCTTATCTGAACTAGAAGGAACCAGAAAGCTTTCAGATAAACAAAATTTTGTATAATCAGAAAACTTATTTGTTTTTGGTTCATCAAGAACTGTGCATTTAAGTATTTTAGAATTAAATAAAATTAATACAGATTTTTCAATACAAAAATGAAAATTCCATACCTGAAAGCATTCAAATAAATGGTCCAACTGTTCTGGAGTAAAATCCCAGGCTAATTTTGCTAATAAATCATGTACATTTTTTACTATTGCTTCATGTTTTCCAGCTTGAGCCATCCAAATATCATCTAGATCTTCTAAGCTCAATGATTTCTCTTTTATTATAAATATAAAAATCGTAATGTACAGTATTCGCATATGTATTGTTTCTACTACATAAACAGGAGGAAAACTTTATGAAATTTTTTATATGTTTTGATAGATTTGTGTAAATAAGAGAAGTTTAAATCTGATATGTATATGACAATGAAAATATCCTGCAATAGACATTAATATATTTATAGACTGGCAGGTTATCAGGAAAACTTTTAAATTGCTGCAATTATATATGACTTTTTGGAATTTCTAATAAATTATGAAATATTCTATATTTTATAGCCACGAACGTAATAATAAAATGGAGTATTTTCGTGTATAAATATGAATTATGTGTTAAAATGTGTTTAATCTATAGCACTGTTGGTACACACAATTACGATTATTTGTGATCAAGTAGACTATTGATTCTGATAGATCTATTTTCCGAGGAATGATTTAAGTTCATTACTGTTTGCTTTTAACGCAATTATTAAGATTCACATAAAAAATTGTATTATAAAGTTGCAAANTTATAATTTTTTCTAATTTTTCTACATACTATAATTTAAAAATGAACAATTAACAATATATAATCATCAAAAATCATTTTATTTATATACAGTAAATTAGTTTTTAAGCAGAAAATGTTCATTTACATACTTTTTAAAACTATATAAACACTATTTAAGTCACAAAAAATACTTCATAAACTTGAATTACAGTATATAGATAATTGTTTTCATTAAAGCTAAAATAGGAAAATTTGCAATGTTTTTGGCTATCAGAAATCTTCAGGCTTAATTAAAAAAAATAATTCAAATAAAAGACACTGTTATGAAAACTTAGTCAACAATGAAACATATCTGTATTTTTGCAACATTTGATCAGTAATTAATTTATCGCTTCAAATTTATTTCAATGTTGATGCATCTTCATAACAATGTTATTCAATTTATTTTAAAATTTCTTATAATTTTTAAATGTTTGTGTAATTTTCTTTTAATAATATCTGAGCACTACTTAGTAAAATCTGGCAACCAGCTTTAACATCGATATATAAATTCTATAATTGTCACTACCTCTCAGGAAATTTTATTTTGGTTTTAAGTGTTTTTTGATTTTTAAAAAATTTTTTATATCATATTTAATACTCAGCATATGACATTATATATGCCTTTATACAACTCCACAATGGAAAGACTCTGCCATAGATTTATACCAACTCTAATGGCAAGGAAAAAAGCCCATCACAAGGAAAAACCCGATCCAGACACGACCCAATGCCTAACGAGTCATGGGAAATTTCAAGTCTTATTTTTACCGCTTTAAAAAACGCATGGACAATGTGATTGTGAAGTTAAAAGTGAGGAAGATACCAAACATTTTATGTTTCACTGCCCTAAATTCCACCAGCACAGAGCAGAATTTTTTAGGGACACCATCACAAGTGGACTAACATGGCCGAATGACAATAGTCCAAACCACCAAACATCTGAAAGTGAAACAGATGAAGATAGCAAGGATGGTTCCTGAACATATATGCTTTGTACATATAACTTTCCCCATGTTTTACATTAATTGCTCGATATTGCCTTATATAAATTGTAAACCTTAACCCTGAATACTGTATAGATTGCCGCACCATTTAGTTTATATGGCATTATATATGTGCTATTATTGGATCATGTAACTGTATTTTATTTAGTATGTTGAGGCGTTGCGGGCACACATGGAACCCATGGTCACTTCCTTCCTCTTGCTGCTTATCACCTTACCTTCAAACCTTCTCTCCGTTTCCTATTTAAACAAGCTAAGTCAGTCAGCTAAACGACCGATAGCTCTCTCACCCTCTTTTACAAATACAAATATACGTCTTTTATTAGTTAATATTAAACTAAAATATATTTTTCTTATGACTTTACTCAGGACCAGTTTTTTTTAAGGAACTGTCAACAACTGAAAAGGAGATAAGACTTAAAATGCATTCTAAAATGACAATTTAAAGTGATTAATTTTTCTATGCTCTTTTATATGCACATCCTGTATGATAAATCTTACATTTGTAGATTTAAGTACAACAATTGAATAGGACAAGAAGCTTTGAGCACATATACAAGTACAGTAGAGTCTCGAAAACTCAGCACTCGATAACCCGGCAGTCCGGATAACTCGGCCACATCCTGGCAGGGCAAAAAAATCATTAGTTAATTCATTTTCATTATAGACAGCTTTATGCCTCAAAGTATTTTTCTGAGGTCTGTCTTATCAAGTAAATTACTGTACACAGTGTATTCGTTAATTTTCATTTTCATGTAGTAAAGGCTCTATGCCTTCATAAAGGACGTACTTTTCCTTTGTTTAAGGGTATTTGGGCAGTTTATTCTCTGTTGTATTCTCAAGTAAACAATACATACAGTACAGTATTTTCTGAGGAAACGCTCATACTTATTTTTTTTAACCCCATTCCCGATAACCCAGCATTCTCACAAACTCGGCCACCCTTTGGTCCACATTAGGCCGAGTTTTCGAGACTCTACTGTATAACAAAGCCAAAATCCAGGAAATGTACAGTACCAACAATCATTGAAAAGATGGATAAATTGAAAACAGATGTCTGGTACCTGGGTAAATGTTTAAGTATAAAACTTAATATATTAATTTTACAACAGTCTTCATCATCTAACATGCAAAAACATGATGTAAGAAAAGTATTATGCAATCCACAATTAATAATCATAAATAGTACAAATTAAAAAATATAAAAAGATGCAAATTAATTACATTTTTAATCTAAATCTTCAAAAATCAAATGCTGAGAAAAACTTTAACAAATTAGCTAAAAAACTAAATACAGTCACTGCAAGTTAACAATTAAATGGAAAAAAAATCTAACCACTAATAAAATTAATAGTGTTATACCAGATTCTGTTCTTACATTTTAAAACTCTAACTCTTTAAGCACTAAAATTTTTGTTTTTCCTATGTATTTGTAGACTGATTAGTTTTTACCTCAGGATATACTTTAGTGGGGACATATCATTTAGTTTCTTCCCAGTTGTGGAACAGTTCAAATATATTTTCAGGGGATTTGCCATTAGTGAAGTTTTGTGATATTTTGTTGCTATTTTTGTAAATTTTTAAAAAATTAACATGATTTTAAATATGTTATTTTTTGCATATAATGAGAAATGTTTATTCTTTGCTTCATATTTGAAATAAATTATTTTTTTAATAATTCATCTTTTATAAATAGCAAACTATATCAGTTTATTTACTCTATGTCAAGAATTTATTTACGTTTTTATTGACTTTAGAGAGTATCAGGTGTTGTGTTCAACTGTAGGTCTTTGTTTCTTAGTGAGCTGGATATTCTGTTGTGTGGTGATTCTCTGTGCTTTTACATTTTATCGTTATTATATTATATACTAGCAGACCCACCACGCATTGTTGTGGCTCAAAATGTACCTATTATAAATGTATAACACTTCCCCCGCGGGGAGGGGGATTTTTCGAAAAATCCCTTCTTTGTGTACATTCTCTTGACGTTCCCTATTAAAACGCAATCAAAAACGCAAAAAACTGCATCTAAAATAGTATAAATAGAAGCAGAGTTCTTTACAGTAAGTCTTAATCCAGTCCATCTCCCCCCAGTGGGGGGAATTTCGACATGTATATTATATAAAAACGTGTGTATTCGAATGCAGTATTGTGTCAAAATTTCAAAGAAATCGGTAGGAACAAACAAACATTACATTTTTATTTATATAGATAGATAAAAGATGATCTGCTTTAGTTCATCATCACAGAAAAGCAAACTTAGGTCATCGTACTCGTAGTGCCATCTGTTGGATATAAAAGCCTTCACCCTAGATGATATCTTTTAATTTATATGAATGTTTAACGGAATAATATACAGCCTATGTCCACCCTGAAGTTCCATTCTAAATATTGGTGAAAGAATTTTTGAAATTGGATGAGTAGTTTCGGAGATTATCCCCCACATCCAAACTTACAAACATTACCTCTTTATAATATTAGTATAGATTTCACATCAATTCCAATATGAATCGTTGAATATATGAAAATGATGGAGCTTTTGAAAAAACTATATTTGAAAGCGATATGGATGAGGAAATTGGTGATGTAAATAATATTTGACAGTGATTTATTATTTGAGAATGGAGATGAAGATATAATGGAATCAAGTACATCTGACGAAGATGATCCAGATTTGCAATCAAAATCAGATTGTACATTGATTGATATCACTAAACTGTCTTGGACAACAAAGGTACATAATTCCAAGTTTGTCATACTTAAATTTTGAACTAATTCTGGTCCGAATCATGATCTTTCTCCAGGATCACCACATTCTCTATATTTCAAATTATTCATCATCGATGAAATGTTAGAAATTATAAAGGAAATTACAAACAAATACGCAGAATATGTTGCTCGAACTAGAGGATATCCTGATAAATTATGGGTACCTATTGCAAGTATATCTGAAATATGGGCATTTATTTCAATTATATTTCTAATGGAAATAAATAAGTTGCCTGCTATGTATATGTATTGGTCTAGTCATCCTGGACTCAAAAATAATATGATAAAAAGAATAATGACATGTGATTGTTTCTGTTGGAGAATAAAGTACTTAGATTTATCGAATAGAGAAGAGAAATTTAATCGGAATGCAAAAAGTAAAAACATTCATGTCAATGTTAAAAATAAACTGTCAAGCATGTCTTGACTCCATAACAATCCAGCAAATCGTTTTTTAATACTTTAAAAATGCTTTCGGACGCTTTAAGCGATCATCATCAGTTAACTTTGTGAATTGAACGAAGAAATTTGAAAATAAACTACGTCACTCATCATAGAAGGATTTCCATGCCGACGACAATCCGTCCGCATCCCTATGATTAATACAGCTTGTGCGCATTTGCGCTTTGTGAATTTCTAGTTTTTCCAGATGTTTCACGGCCTGCCTGGATTTTGTAGCTTTAATGATCGACGCCCGATCCCAAAAGACTTCGATATTCTGCTGCTTGGCAAAGGCCGCCAGCACCGTAGAGTCTACGTTTTTATTGACTGATTGCTTATGTTCAGCAATTCTTTTCTTTAAGTTTCTTAAGGTTGCTCCTATGTACACGAGATTGGTGTTAAATCTATGGTCTTTTAATGGTATAGAGTACACTCCTGCCATCGCGTTGCGTTCGTAACTGCCTTTATCATTTTTTA
>NW_019384545.1:615319-632794 GCF_000671375.1 Centruroides sculpturatus | reverse complement strand
AGGCTCTTAAGGAATGATAAAGGCAGTTACGAACGCAACGCGATGGCAGGAGTGTACTCTATACCATTAAAAGACCATAGATTTAACACCAATCTCGTGTACATAGGAGCAACCTTAAGAAACTTAAAGAAAAGAATTGCTGAACATAAGCAATCAGTCAATAAAAACGTAGACTCTACGGTGCTGGCGGCCTTTGCCAAGCAGCAGAATATCGAAGTCTTTTGGGATCGGGCGTCGATCATTAAAGCTACAAAATCCAGGCAGGCCGTGAAACATCTGGAAAAACTAGAAATTCACAAGGCGCAAATGCGCACAAGCTGTATTAATCATAGGGATGCTGACGGATTGTCGTCGGCATGGAAATCCTTCTACGATGAGTGACGTAGTTTATTTTCGAATTTCTTCGTTCGATTCACAAAGTTAACTGATGATGATCGCTTAAAGCGTCCGAAAGCGTTTTTAAAGTATTAAAAAACGATTTGCTGGATTGTTTAAAGGTGTTGATTTTATTTATTGTGTGGTTCCAGTAAGAAAGTATTTTATTTTATTTATGTCTTGACTCCTTCCCATGATATATCAATTGATGAGGCATTACTAAAATATGAGGGTCATGTTGGAAGTATTCAATATAGGACTAAAACCAGCTAAACGTGGCCTAAAAATGTGGATGCTATGCGATTCAAATAACGATTACAGGTACAATTTCAATGTATAGTGTGGAAAAAAAAACTATAAAAATCCCTAAAAATGAAAAGGGGCTCATATATGATGTTATGCATTTAACAAAAGTTTGCATAACCCAATACCATCACTTTTATTTTCACTGATTATTTACCAGCATACCACTGCTGCTTGATTTGCTAAAGAAAAAAAATTGTGTGTGTGGCACAATACTAGTAAATAAAAAGTATCTACCATCCAGTCTAAAAACTTTGAAAACAAGCAAAATGATATCATTGTTCAGCAGTGTGTTGAAAAAAAAAATTTGCTATGTTCGACCTGGCATGACAAAAAGACAAAATAACATAGCATCAACTAATGAAAAAATGATGGTAGTGAACACCAAAAGATGAACAGGAGCAACAGTGAATGAGATACAATGTCCACTCATATTTTCAAATTATAATAAAAATATGGGAGGTATGGACTTAACAGATCAAAATCGAAAATATTATTCAATATCAAGAAAATCTGTCAAATGGTGATTCTACTTATTTTGATTTTACCTTGATACTGCCATACAAAACAGTTATATTTTATATAAATTAACTAACAATCCACCAAATAAACAGTTTTTAACACCAATCCAATTTACATTAAATCTTATAAACTTTCTAAAAATTTTTCTAGTAGAAAAATACGAGGTAGAACAAGACATATTCCGGCCCCAATCAGCGTGACAAATGCAGGTCTGCATAAAAAAAGTGAAAATAGTTGGAAGAAAAAGAACTTGCATGCAGTGCTGATGCCATAATAAAAAAACAGCATCAAACAGATACGTAGACAGTACATCTGAATGCTCAATCTGTAACATTTGTTTATGTGCAAGCTGTTTTGGACCATATCCAAATTTGGATAATATGAATACATAGATACAAGAGGAAAATATGAATACAAAGATTTAAATTATGTTATATACAACTGTTTTTTTTGTATTGACTTTTTAAAATAAATATTTATGTTGCATTTTAAATACAATTATATTGACGTTTATTATAATTACAAATGTGATTTTTTTACGTACAAACGTAAAAAATTTTACAGTTTATACATGATTAAAACATAATAAATAATTATTATTATTGAAAATTTACCTTTTTCATTACTTAATAATAAATTTCTAAAAAATAATATTATTTTAAAAAACTAAAGAATCCTTTCATTAAAAAGGATAATATTTCAATAAAATGTTTCATAAATAATTTAAAAATATTGTACAAAATATTAAAATATACACAAACACGAATATAACATAATAAATGATATAAAAAAGTAAGTTGCATTATAACTATAAATAATATACTAAAATCATATTAATATCAAAATGATATATGAAAAAAAGTCACAAAATAGTGTAAATAACATTTCATTCAACAATACAATAATATTTATTCTATACTAGCTGCAAGGACCCGCTTCGCTGGGTTATTATTTGTTCGTACATTTGTATGTAATATAGTTTTATATATATAAAAGACTGTTTTTCTAAGTAATCTAGAATCTAGCTGCAAGGACTCGCTTCACTGGGTTTTTATTTGTGGGCAAAAAGTAACGATAGTGAAGATTAAGATAATTACATTATAGCCAATCTTACCCGTTTTCACAGAATGCAAGAATTAAGTTCCCTGTTTCCAGACTAATTAGAGAATTTTTACAGTCCAGTCAAACGAACTATTTTCAATTTGATCAATTTTCTGGAACGTTTACAATCGTTCTATAACCGAACCAATTCAAATTTGAATACAAATTCGAAAATTTTTAAAATCAAAATAGAAAATCTTCCACTTTCAACCACTTTCAAGCCCATATCTCCTGCACTCTTATAGCTATCGAGACGCAACCACCATAGTGCATGAATGGAGACTTGGGGCTACTACCACATACAAACACCATTCATGTGCGATGTGTAGTTTTGGCTGAAAAGTGAAATATAGGGACACACACGTCCATTTATATATATATATATATACCAGGTTGTTCAATAAGTTTTGTCGTTCTATAAGAAAAACACTATTTTATGGTTTGAAATACATTTTATTATTCAATGTAATCTCCCTGAACTTCAATACACTTGTTCCAGTGATCTTCTAATTTATGGATTCCATTCCTAAAGTGAGAATCCGGAAGACTGTCGAAATACGCTTCCACGGCTGCTATTACCTCTTCGTTCGATGAAAATCGTTTCCCACGCATGAATTTTTTTAGATGTGAGAACAGCCAGAAGTCAGAGGAAGCTAAATCTGGCAAATAGGGAGGATGTTGCAACAATTCGTATTTTAATTTACTGATTTTCGCAATGGTTTTTTGAGCTGTGTGAGAGGGGGCATTGTCTTGATGAAAAATGATTTTTTTCTTTTTTAAACCAGGTCTTTTCTCACGAATTTTTACATCTAGCTGGTCCAAAAGGTTACAATAATAATCTGAGTTTATTGTTTTACCAGTTTGGAGGTAATCCACAAACAAAATTCCTTTTGCATCCCAAAAAACTGATGCTAACACCTTCTTGGCCGATTTCTGGACCCTAACACGCTTCGGAGCCGAAGTACCGGGTTCACACCACTCTTTAGCCTCTTGTTTTGATTCAGGATCATGGTGGTAGACCCATGTCTCATCCATAGTGATGAAACGACGCACAAAATCCTTTTTATCCTTTCTAAAACGCTCCAAATGTTGCTGAGAAAGTTGCATTCGAATGTGTTTTTGTTCCATAGTTAACGAATGCGGCACCCATTGTGCACACAGCTTTCTGTAACCCAAAACTTCAGCCAAAATATTGCTCACACTGCCTAACGAAATCCCTAGGGCTTCTACTAAATCTCTCTCGGTTAATCGACGATCTTCCAAAACCATATGCTGTATTTTTGCTACGATTTCTGGTGTTGATGCACTTTTTGGACGCCCTTCACGTGGATCGTCTTCAAGACTCGTACGACCACGTTTAAATTCAGCAACCCATCTTTCTACTGTTCTGATTGAAGGTGAAGAGTCCTTATACACTTTTAACAATCGTTCATGAATTTGTTTTGGTGCTACACCTTCCAAAAATAAGAATTTTATCACTGCACAATATTCAATTTTTTCCATTGTAAAAAAATACAATGACACGTCGACTTTGAACAGCTGAAAATATACAATGAGTTGACGGATCTACTTGAAACTTGACACGTGTTTATGAAATAGTAGTACTATTTATAGAGTAATAAAGTGATGCTTCTAATAGCGCCACCTCTTATCGAACGACAAAACTTATTGAACAACCTGGTATATATATATAGATTAAAAAAACACAGTATATACAAAACAAAAAAGATTTTATAAACATTACCAATTGACATTCAATGTCACCCTGAAATGAAAATGAACTCAACCAAGTGGGAAGGGAGTAGACAAAACGTAAAACGAAACCAGTAAAACAACTTTTCCTTTGGCCAACTTCGTCTTGAATGAATTAAGCCGATTTAGGCTGACTTCCGTGTTTAAAGAGTTAAACTATAATTGTCCAGGAAAGTTGAACAAAAATTAGTTAATAGTATATTTAGAATATGCACTATCAAGAATAAATATAGAAACTAAAGATAACATAAGAGCAGATTTAGCAAAAATGATGAAACAATTTGATAAAAATAAAAATTGCAAAAAATATGCTAAATTTCAAAATTATATTAAAAAAATTAAAAGCATACCTCAAAGACAATAGTTTAAGTACAGTTCCAGCTGATAAATCAAAACAAGTAGTTATCTTAGAAATAAATAAACTCCATGAAATTAAAGCAGATATCACTTCAACTGACAAGTATGTTCAATTTCCCAAGGACCCTACTAATAATATTACATATTGCCTACAGAAGGAGTCCAAAAAATTACTTAAACTAAACAAGATTGATAAGAGTGAATATCAATTTATCATGGAATATAATATTAAGGTGCCCAAAATTAACATCAGAGTTAAGACACATGAAAAGGAGGAAACTTATAGATTACTGGATATTAAAAATTATCCTCTTTACAATTTAGAAAAACTGCTCATCATTTACATATTTATTTCTTACATCAATTATGATATATTTTTAAACATTTAATATTATGAAAGATGAAATAACTTTCTGTACACTAATTTACTTGTGATTATACTTTATTTGATATAACTTAATATCTACGTACTTGATGATAACTAAGTCCTCACTTAACATTGTAAACAGAATCTTGAATACTGCAATGTTAAGCAAAACAGCATGTAATGTAGCCATAATTTTAAATAATTACAAATGCATGTGGATCATTTGACAAGTTTGATAAATTTTTATGAGATGTCACCACAATTCATTCAGTGACATCACAGCTTGTAACTGTCATTTTTTCAAACTAGCTCAGGCCAGATTTCAGCCATAAGCAATGCATTTTTCATATTTTACAGACATTTGAAGCAAGCATAGATATATCCAAATAATAGAAGAAAAAAAAGTTCCATGAGTTTCAAGGCTGCCCAGATCAAAACGGAATTGGATGAAGTTCATGGGGACTCTGCACCAGCATTGAAGACTGCCTATTTCTGGATAAACAAATTTAAACGTGGAAAAACATGCACTGAAAATGAAGTTCACTCTGAATGTCCGGTTAAGGTAATCATGACAGAAATCATTGAAAAAGTTCATGGTATTGTTATGGAAGACCACAGAGTAAAAGAGTGGGAGATTGCCGAGACTATCTCAAATGAGTGCACAATATCCTGCATAAAAATTGCAGATGAAAAAGCTGTGTGCACACTGGGTGCAACAGTTGTTAACTGTTGACCAAAAACACATGCAAAAGGACATTTCAACTCTGTGTTTGGTGATATTTAACCACAATTCACAGGACTTTTTACATTGATTCATAACTGTGGATAAAAACATGGATTCACCATGAGTCAAAACAGTGGACAATAAGTGATAAAAGTGCATTGAAGAAGGTGAGAATCATTTTGTCAGTGGGATGGTGATGGCCACCGGTTTTTGGATTTCCAAGGAATTATCCTGGTTGATTACTCTGAGAAGGAAAAAAAAACAACAGCAGGAACCTATTATATAATATTTCAAAGAAAAGATGAAACAAAAACAGCCAAGATTGGCACACAAAAAAGTGCTCTTTCACCAAGACAAAGTGCAGTCACACAAATTGACAGTTGTAATGGCAAACCATTGCAACTGGCTAGGTGAGAAAAAGTTCTCATCAAACATGGATGATGTTATTGCCATCAATGCATATTTGCAGACCTTAAAAAAAGCTACTTTTCTGATGGGATTAAAAAATTGGAGACTTGCTGGACCAAGTGAATAGCCTATAAGCTATAAGTGTAGGCAAAAAGCAGCCACTTTTTGCCTACACTTATCAATGATCCTTGTATTAGGACTTGTTGTAATATATATATACATACAGCAAGCCTTGTTATTGTTTAATTAAGCTAATAATTATCTGCTTATTCAAGCAATTTGATTAATCAAACTTCCTTGATCCCAATTATTAATAGTTTGGATAAGCAATGCTCTATTGTACATGCATAAAATTAATAACTTTTATAATAGTTTTTTACCTGAGGCTGATGCAAGCTGTCTCTCAAAACTATTTGAAGAACTTTATTCTCCTTAATCCACTCCTGAAAACAAATAATAAAAATGATCAAATTTAGTTATTTCACATCAGCTAAATAAATTTACTGCNTTATTTATTTATTTATTTATTTAATTTTAATTATTAATTTAATTAAGAGATGGCGCCTAACACCTACCTCTAATGTCAAATTTACTTTAATCCAATCATTTAATTAGCCGTGTTATAGCCCGATATTTAGGCAATCGTTTGGCAATTGTTCATGAAATATTTTTACGTTGTGAACTGTAACTTATAATATTTTTTTATATTGTTTCCTCTGTATACAGAGGAATCCTTCAAGATCAAATTAAGTTGAATTGAATTGGTTAGGAAAAAAATTTTTGTAAACAATAAAATTTGTAAAATCTATTAGAAAATGTTCATCAGAAAAATGTCAGTTTTGTACTGTTCAGAATCAATAGATAATCATTGAAATTCAAAACAAAACATTAAAATTCAATTTATTAAATTTTAATTATCTATGCAGTTATAAATAAAAAGACAAATTTTTATACACTTAAATCTGCTTATTGTACTTTGGATTCACCTGATAAAAACTAAAAAATAGTAACTAAATGTCTACTGACTAGCTTCTTATCCCTTTTTTATTTAATTAAATTTTAATTACTGTAAAATTTCAGTTATTTTAAGGGTTACCAAACTAAGAGATCTTGAGACCATTATTTTACTATAACACTAACCATTACAATATACATCATTTAACTCTGACATCTGAAATGCATTTTGGCACTTCAGTTAGATTTCTCAGTGATGTTAAATAAAAAAAGGAAAGAACCATGTATGAAGAACTCAAGAATTGGTGATTAAATAAGAAAATTGTCAAAGGAATGTGAGATATAATAAAAGAAAATGTGAGAAATTATAAGAGTTGTTAAGAACAGTTCTAAAAACATGGATACAAGTAAGCCTCTACAGGACAAGATAAGATATATAAAGGAAAAGATGGCAAAAATTACCAGTACTGTTCAATGTAAAACTTTTAATGGAGAGGAAGTTTTAATATTTGTCACACAAAATGTGATAGGGTTAAAAAATTGATAGAAAAATTTTTGTTTCAAAGTTTTTAAAAGGTTTAAATTAAATATCTTAAATTATATTTTTAAAATAAAAATGTACTTCACAAAATCTGGTATAATAGCTGATAAATACTTAGATTTAGTATATGTCTCTTCAATCCGAATGGTTAACAAACGGTAGACTTTCTTTCAGCTCTGAGGTTAAGTATTCCTTTATTGTAAATTACATATGCATTTCAGGCTTGTATGAGCCCCTCTTCAGTGTAAATTCTACACAAAATTTAAAAACAAAAAATCAATTTACAAAATTTTTTTCCCGGTGTAAAGATTAACCAACATTAAATTCTTTTTCGTACCTCAGATGGTTGAGTAACACTTTTTAAAAATTGTATGACATCAACAATGACATTATTACCAACGAAACACATGAATAACAATCGTATATGAGTATAATTCCCAAACCTTAAAAACAGTAAATATCTATTATCTTCTTGCATATTATTACCCATTGTATTATTATATTATTACATATTACATTTTTTACAATTTACATTTTTTTAATTATACAAATTACATTTACAAATACAATTTAAAAACACCACAATGTTTTAGTTATTTCTATTTACAATTAAATGATTTTGTTNGAGGCAGCTTATTGGCGCGAAATTCGCGGCCGTGAATGCCAAACAATTGTTGTCATAGACTTCTTAAAGCTAAATGCTTGTAATGAAAGTCACTTAGTGTGCGTGGGCGAAAGCCTGGGGTCGTTCGGGCTACCAAGCTGTTTCGAATCTGTGAAATCATAACTGTGACTTATAACGACGTCCTATCTGTCTTTTTTCTCCGTTATCACCAAGTTATCTCCGTTATCACGTGATATCTAAAAAGTTTATTTGATTGTGTTTCTCTTCTTCAATTTCAAATTTTATATTCTCATTTATATTATTTATCTTATTTAATATTATTTCATCATTAGTTATTTTTTTTATTATAAATTACTAAATAATCATCTACATATCTCATTACACCTTTTACACCTGGAATGTTTATTTTTTTATCTATGTTTATCATCACTAACTCTGCTAGTCTTGGCCTCATCTTCGACCCCATACTGATCCCATCTATTTGTTGGTAGAATTTATTGTCTATCTCAAAATAGTTATTATTATAAGCAAATTTGATAAGATCTTTTAATGTTTTTTCTACGTTTAATTCCTTTAAGCTTGTTTCAATTAGATTCCATTTTATGTTTGGGTACATGTTCTTAACGTCAAGACTTATTAACTTATCAGTTTTTTATTTTTTTATTTTTTGAATATTATTTATAGCTTCATCCGTATTCTTTATACTATTTTCAGACCTTTCTATATTTTTTAATTGTCTTTTAATATAGTTTTCTAAATTGTATAGTACTGAATAATGAAAATCTACAATAGGTCTGTATTTTTCTTCCTGTTTGTGTGTCTTTAACCTTACTTTCAATTTAGGGGTTCTATTGTTTTTAAAATTAAGGATATAATTTTTATCATTATCCGTTATACTATTATTTAAATGCATTTCTTTTATTAATTTAGTTAATTCTTTTTTTATTTTATCATATGGGTCCTTATTCAATTTCACATATTGATCATTATTTACTTGTTCTTCCAATTTATTTTTTAATTTGTTATTATCAATTATTACAAGTTGTTTAGTTTTATCTGCTTTAATTATTGAAAGATTATTAGTTTTTAGGAAAATTTTTGTTTTATTTATTAATGTCTTATATTTATTCATTTTGTACTTATTTTTTTGGAATAGCTTTTTAAAATTTTGGATAAATATTCCTATAAAATTAGCCTTCTTTTCTTTTTTAATCGGTAAATCTTTTACACTTTTAACAATATTTTCAGGCCCGTAGTAGATTCGGCCGTATCCACAATGTATGGACGGCTGGTTGGGACGAAAATCAACATATCCGTAAAAAACGACCTATAATAATTTTTAAAGTTTCCGACCTGAACTCGAACCTGAGTCTACCAGAACGGCAGAGTGGCACCTTTACCGCAATGCCATCCTTCTGTCTGTTTAGGATACGGTGAAAGCTATAGACCAGGTTAGGATTGGGCAATCCATTCGTGCGATCGATGGTAGTGATCGAATTTTTCACCGGATGCTCGCCCTCTAATGTTTAAAACAAAACTATTTTATCTGGGTTGTTTGAATCATTTCAGTGAATTCTCAACCGTAAAGATGAAAGATAGAAAAAGCAAAGCTTTCTGTTGTGTTCGAAATTGCAATTTCAAAGCCACACGAGAACCCAATATAAGTTTTTCTCTATTTCCACATGAAAAACATTATTGATGAATTTTCTAATGGAAGCTGTATTATGTGTTAAATAGGTAAATGTCTCTTCAATCCGAACAAATTTTCGGTAGACTTTCTCACAGCTGTACAGGTTATAAAACTCCTTTATTGTTTACATATGCATTTCGGGCAAGTTTAATTTTCTAGCCCCTCTTCAGTGCTACAAAACAAAATTCATATTGAATTTACACAAAAACAACTCGAGTAGAAAATGTTTACAAGACATAAAAAGACATTTTATAATACCTTAAGATACTCCACATGTTTCATCATCCTTTTCACAGTACTTGTACTATAAATTTGTAATGTTTTCTAATTTATAATATCTTTGACAATTTCCATTTTTTCTCTTAAGGGCGTTTTACATCGAAATCCATATCATTATGCTACACAACTAATTACAAATTATAATTATTAGTAACATTTTAATCACTTATTTATAACAAATTTTTTTCTTTAAAAAAATTTATTTACAAAAAATACATACATACAGGTTTTCTTTAAAAGTGNATTCCAGGTGTAAAGGGTGTAATGAGATATGTAGATGATTATTTAGTAATTTATAATAAAAAAATAACTAATGATGAAATAATATTAAATAAGATAAATAATATAAATGAGAATATAAAATTTGAAATTGAAGAAGAGAAACACAATCAAATAAACTTTTTAGATATCACTATATTTAATAAAATAGATAAATTTACTTTCAAAACATATAAAAAATCATGTGATGTAAATAAAACCATAAATTATTACTCTTATACACCTGAAACCATCAAGAAGAACACATACATAATGGATATAAAAAATATATATACTAGAACTTTGGATGAAAATGATAGAAAAACTGAATTAAAAAAGTTAGATAAAAAATATATTTTGAATAATTATCCGATGTATAAATTGAAGAAATGGCATAAACAATATTATAAAAATCGATTTAATACCAAATATAAAATTAATAAAACTTATAAATCTTTTCCTTATATTAATGATATACATAATAATTATAATAAAATTTTAAAGGAAGAAAATATAGTTTTGGCCCCGTCTTTAATTAATAAAATCTCACACAACATCCATTCTGATAATATAAAACATACAAATAAAGTAGACAAACTAAAAAAATCGGATGTTGTATATAAAATAAGGTGTGATTGTATAAATCCAAAAAACTATATAGGTGAAACAGGTAGGCAATTAGAATTACGAATTAAAGAGCATGAAGCCGCTATAAAATTAAAATATAACAATTCCCCTTGGTTCGATCACATAAATATTAATAATTGTAAGATTGACAGAAATAACATAAAAATATTACATTATGAAAAGGAAATATATAAATGCAAATTTAAAGAACATATTGAAATAATAAAAAATAGTAATAATAATCTAGTAAATTTATCGAATGGTATGCAGATTGATGAACAATGGTATAATGTAATAGAGGGCGTGTCGTGACTTAAACTGTAACAAATGTGTCATATGAAGTAAAAAATTGTAAGACCATGGATGAATGTAATAAAAAATAAGCCCGTATGTATATTTTTGTACTTCTTCCTTTTTTTTGGTTTTAAAAATTAACAAAATCATTTAATTGTAAATAGAAATAACTAAAACATTGTGGTGTTTTTAAATTGTATTTGTAAATGTAATTTGTATAATTAAAAAAATGTAAATTGTAAAAAATGTAATATGTAATAATATAATAATACAATGGGTAATAATATGCAAGAAGATAATAGATATTTACTGTTTTTAAGGTTTGGGAATTATACTCATATACGATTGTTATTCATGTGTTTCGTTGGTAATAATATCATTGTTGATGTCATACAATTTTTAAAAAGTGTTACTCAACCATCTGAGGTACGAAAAAGAATTTAATGTTGGTTAATCTTTACACCGGGAAAAAAATTTTGTAAATTGATTTTTTGTTTTTAAATTTTGTGTAGAATTTACACTGAAGAGGGGCTCATACAAGCCTGAAATGCATATGTAATTTACAATAAAGNCAAAGTGGCGATTCTGGTCGTTGGTAACGATCTCGTCTTTGTTGTTGATGTCACGATTCTATTCGGTTGATTATACATGTTCGGGTTATCTGCGCGCACAACACGGTATAGAATTTTAACCAATGAAATTGTAAAATTTTCGAAAATGCGGAGTACATAATCATAGATAACGTGGCAAGGAAAGCACGTAATTTCAACGAATTTGTTTTTTGTTTTATAACATTTTTACAGATTGTAATGTCAATTTATCTCTTAACAAATAAAAATTTTAATAACCTAAATTAGAAAAGCGTGTGTACTTAGATATTTTTCGAAATATTACCATCTAATTTCTCCTTAACTATCTAAGTAAGATTAACATCATATTTGATAGTTCAGTAATTGATGTAGGATAATTAAAAAAAAAGAAAAAAATGTAATCAGTGACATTTCCAAGTAGGCAGTGGAAAAAAATCGGAAGCATTTTCTCTCTCAAAATGTTCTTTTCCTAGATAGAGAACGTTTTATAATGCGATCGTATAGCACGAGTAGCATTCAGTCGTCCATATTGGATATAATGAAATCGAGGTGAAAGACGATAGGCCAGTAGAAAGACAACTATCCACTTGTCTCTGATAAACGAGAGAAGAGAAGAGAGATAAAGTTGTCCAGAATCGCGTTTAGAGAGACGCGATGATCTCTTGAGACGTAAACAAATGATTAGCCAATCAGCGATTGGCTTGTGAGAGACGATGACCAGAATATGGCCTCTGGTGTCTCTCTCTCTCTCTCTCTCTCTCATCTCTCATTCTGGAATCAACAGATGCTTTAATATTTTATATTAAAATTATTCGATGATGGTGGTGATATTACTGGAAAAGTGATCAGAATTGAATCAAACTCTATATCATGAATGAAATTCAGTGTTTCTTGACAGCTGGTTTATTTTCTTAAATATAATTTTCTTACAAAGCAATACCTTTATTTACTATTGAACACAAGACTGTGTTATTATTAAAACTGAATAAACTGGATTATTATTTTATATTACTTTATTCAACTGAATAAAGTGGATAAACGCCAAGTGTTTTAATAATAACACAGTCTTGTGTTCAATAGTAAATAAATAAGAAAACATGGTTTCAAAAAAGGAATCAAAAGCAATACCTGTAATTTTATAATGAAGAGATGATAAAATTTAATTGATGTACTTGAGATACAAAAATAAATTAATTTTGTTTAATCAAGGGTTATATCCATTTTGTAAATTTTGTTTTGTCAATGTCTCATTTGATCTTTTTATGTTCATATTTTCTTAATGTAAGAATAAGATGTTTGGGTTTAGATATATTTAATTGTGATAAACAAGATTTAAAATTATATCATTTAGACATATCAAAGAAGTCAAGATATGGTTTTGTTAACTTCATGAAATCTATAAATAACATCAACTCACAGCCCGAGTAATATATAATCAATTGCCAAACGATCGCCTAAATATCGGGCTATAACACGGCTAATTAAATGATTGGATTAAAGTAAATTTGACATTAGAGGTAGGCGTTAGGTGCCATCTCTTAAGTAAATTAATAATTAAAATTAAATAAATAAATAAATAAATTTAGAACATTCTGGAATAAAAGAACAGGCCCGGGACGGGGCTTGAACCCGCAACCTCCGCTTGCCGTGCGGTGCGCTTGCCAGTTACGCCGGGTGGCGTAACTGTCTAATGTCAAATTTACTTTAATCCAATCATTTAATTAGCCGTGTTATAGCCCGATATTTAGGCGATCGTTTGGCAATTGATTATATATTACTCGGGCTGTGAGTTGATGTTATTTATAGATTTCATGAAGTTAACAAAACCATATCTTGACTTCTTTGATATGTCTAAATGATATAATTTTAAATCTTGTTTATCACAATTAAATATATCTAAACCCAAACATCTTATTCTTACATTAAGAAAATATGAACATAAAAAGATCAAATGAGACATTGACAAAACAAAATTTACAAAATGGATATAACCCTTGATTAAACAAAATTAATTTATTTTTGTATCTCAAGTACATCAATTAAATTTTATCATCTCTTCATTATAAAATTACAGGTATTGCTTTTGATTCGTTTTTTGAAACCATGTTTTCTTATTTATTTACTATTGAACACAAGACTGTGTTATTATTAAAACACTTGGCGTTTATCCACTTTATTCAGTTGAATAAAGTAATATAAAATAATAATCCAGTTTATTCAGTTTTAATAATAACACAGTCTTGTGTTCAATAGTAAATAAAGGTATTGCTTTGTAAGAAAATTATATTTAAGAAAATAAACCAGCTGTCAAGAAACACTGAATTTCATTCATGATATAGAGTTTGATTCAATTCTGATCACTTTTCCAGTAATATCACCACCATCATCGAATAATTTTAATATAAAATATTAAAGCATCTGTTGATTCCAGAATGAGAGATGAGAGAGAGAGAGAGAGAGAGAGACACCAGAGGCCATATTCTGGTCATCGTCTCTCACAAGCCAATCGCTGATTGGCTAATCATTTGTTTACGTCTCAAGAGATCATCGCGTCTCTCTAAACGCGATTCTGGACAACTTTATCTCTCTTCTCTTCTCTCGTTTATCAGAGACAAGTGGATAGTTGTCTTTCTACTGGCCTATCGTCTTTCACCTCGATTTCATTATATCCAATATGGACGACTGAATGCTACTCGTGCTATACGATCGCATTATAAAACGTTCTCTATCTAGGAAAAGAACATTTTGAGAGAGAAAATGCTTCCGATTTTTTTCCACTGCCTACTTGGAAATGTCACTGATTACATTTTTTTCTTTTTTTTTAATTATCCTACATCAATTACTGAACTATCAAATATGATGTTAATCTTACTTAGATAGTTAAGGAGAAATTAGATGGTAATATTTCGAAAAATATCTAAGTACACACGCTTTTCTAATTTAGGTTATTAAAATTTTTATTTGTTAAGAGATAAATTGACATTACAATCTGTAAAAATGTTATAAAACAAAAAACAAATTCGTTGAAATTACGTGCTTTCCTTGCCACGTTATCTATGATTATGTACTCCGCATTTTCGAAAATTTTACAATTTCATTGGTTAAAATTCTATACCGTGTTGTGCACGCAGATAACCCGAACATGTATAATCAACCGAATAGAATCGTGACATCAACAACAAAGACGAGATCGTTACCAACGACCAGAATCGCCACTGTGTATGAGAGACGAATTTCGTCTCTCGCTTTGACGTCATTTGTCGATGAAAGAAGAGAAGAGAGATAAGTGACCAGAATACGGCCCCAGCAGATTGTGTACAATAATTTATACATCATCTATTCTAATTTTAAGTTTATTTTTAATTGTTAAAATTTTATAAAAACAGACAGATCCAAAGATGATTTTTTGCTTATCTATTTTTTAATATACAGGGTGTTACAAATAACGGGAACCAGTCCCATCACTGAGAATGACTTAAAAAAAAAAAATGATTACAATTTAATTAATTATAAACTTTTCAGGGACAAGTGATTATTTTCATGCATTTTAAATACAGTAGAGCGTCATTTATCCGGAAGTTGGTCAACCAAAAGCGTTCCAGTTGGCAAATTTCAATTTCTGCTAGTGCTGTGGCACTGCAACCTTTGGCTATATCTTGGGCTACTCCAATATCTTTTTGTTGGTGTGTGTGTTTTAGATGGTAGCACTGGCACTTTTGTGTGGTGTTTTTCTGAGGACTGTGTGTCGTACTGAATCAAACGTTTTTGATACTAGATTAACTTCTAAAGTATATATTTTTTTGTTTTTATACTTTTCAATGTATTTATTTTGTTTGTAAAAAATAAAAAAATAATTTTTAATGATACAATAGCCACGATTATTATTATAAAAATTTATGTTAGGCTTAACATCAACAAAAATTCAACGCAAAGTGACATGCAACGGAGAAAAATTTCAACATGGGATAAGTTAATATATTTTTTCACACATAATTGGTTATCCAAAAAATAAGTTATCCAAACAACCCAAGTCCCCAATTGATTCAGATAAACGACACTCTACTGTACTCTCTTATATTATTTTCAAAGTATGTTCTTATTTTAACTCTCAATAAATACATAAACATTAATATTTGTAAAGTTCTTCAACTTTTAAACATGTCATAATCTGTATTTCAAAAATAAAGATAAAAATTTTAATTAAAATTTAAGAAATTTTATAACTTCATCATTTATTACACTTACAGCCATCCTTTCTGCAGTTAGCCATTCTTCTTCTTCAATACCACTATGTCGATGAGAGTAGTATGAAACACTTGCTATAACTTTATTCACTTCATTAAGAGCATTCATTTTTCCATTAAATGATGATATCTGCAACAATCTGCAAAAATATTATTTAAAATTATTTATTTAATAATTATGACAAATCAAATATTTTTTTAAGTTGATACAAATATCTTTATAAAATGAATTTACTAATTAAAAAGAGGTTTAATTTTAAATAAGTTTTGTTTTTATTCAAAAGCTAAAAAAACTAAATACAGTAAAATCCAATTATTGTAATCATTGTTAATGTTATCAGTCAAGTAATGTTGATGGACAGATGGCTGATTAATCAAGGTGACAGCCTACTGGTCTGGGAATCCAGAATTGAAAAACCTCAGGAATTTTTCAAGAGTGGTCTGTCTGGATATGTTGAGCCTGTCCCATTCTGGACCTGGCTTAATCCATAATAGACTTGCTTAGAAGATCCTCTTAGTGCCCACAAGATGGAAAATGGGAAGTCTTAAAAATAATAGTGGATAAATTATTACAATTAATAAATCTTCAAGTTATGTTTTTAATTATTTTTAACATGTCTTTAATGTCAATCGATAAAATAAAAATTTACAGTAATTATAGTCTTATTTATTTATCTTTCTTATGTTGCTACCACTGATACTATAAACCAGTGTTTTTCAACCTTCTTGGATACGCTACCCCTTTACAAGTTAAAAAATTCTGGCAACCCCTCAGGGCCACATTAAAACTATATCAGTGATTTTAAAAACTATGTATTTAATTTTCTTTCTGTTGAGAGCTAAATATCAATCGAAAAACCAATTGTACTGTAAATTTTACAGTACAATTGGTTTTTCAGGTTTATTTTACAGTGTAAATAAACAGGCACAGCCTTCTCACTGAAATTGTAGTTTTTTTATTGTAGTGTAGGACCTACAAACACTCGTCTTTTTCTTTTACCTGTGACCCCCGTGTAAAGCTTTGCGACCCCCTAGGGGTCACGACCCACAGGTTGAAAAACACTGCTATAAACAAACCCAAAAGTGATTACAATACATGGAATTTATTGTATTAAGTGGTTCTGACTCGATCTTTTTCCTTTTCTTCCTAGAACTGTATACTGTAAGGTCTCGTTTTATGCGGTGGATATGTTCTACAGAAAAGCGCAAATAAAAAATTCGCATAAAAAAAGACTTTACTTGCCTTGAAAAAGTAGGAATACGTTCCGTAATTTTCTAAAATCGCATAAAACCAAAACAACGAGTTAAAATTAACTTAAAACCGCATAAAAAAGTTTGCAGAAATTAAGAGAAATAGGCTGCTTAATTAATAAATTACTTCGAATGTCTGAAAGAAATTCATATAAAAGCTTAAAATAAACTTGTATTCAAACTTAATTCAGTTTATTTTATTGAAAAGTAATA
>NW_019384545.1:605242-613186 GCF_000671375.1 Centruroides sculpturatus | reverse complement strand
TATTTTTTATGTTTAATTACATTTATATCAAAAATTGCTAGGAACTAAAGCGATTAAGGTAGATCTAGCTGTCCTTTACATCCATAAACGTTATATGTCAGTGGAACAAATGGAGTGAGCTTTGAGCGTTCCATGATTTTTGGAGACTGTCTATACGCGGGCTTCCTAAACAAGCCTATATGTATGTTTGTCCAAGAAACTTTTGGATGAAATACAAACCGCACAACTTCAAAATCGCATAAAAATAATCCGCATAAAAAGAGACCTTACAGTATCCAACTATATCTCAATTTGTTTATTTTCAATATTTTATAATAGTAATCAATTATAAACTATCAATATATATTATAATCAATTTAATTTATAATAGTTATTTATAAAATCATGACAATAGCATTATTAGTATCTCTCTGATGTTATGATCAAGTTTATATATAAATTATATCATTATTTTTAGATACAATTTATAAACAAACATTTTTTGTTTTTCCAAATTTATAGCTCATATATTTATTTAAATATGAATCTTATAACTTATAATTGACCATATATTGTATAAATAAGACAAAAAATTATCTTTCTACATAAATATGTTTGTAGATGTGATCATGGTTTTAAATTTAAAGCTATCCCAATTAGTTGCCATATAATGAAAATTTTACTCAAATATTTTAAATATACATAACATTTATTACAAATTTAACTTAAATAATATATTTAAGATATTTACAGTCATTAAATAAGATAAATATTAGCTTAACTCACTTCATTGAGTCAAGCTAATATTTATCTTTCTTCATTAAAAGGAATAAACCTGAAGAGAAAAAAACAGTGCTAAATGTAATTTTCTTAATTTTGAAATTTTAGAAATTGGTAATGTTATATTTAATAACAATTTTTGAATAAGTAACTTCTAGAAAAATTTAAATATAGATAGATATTTACAGTCATTAAATAAGATAAATATTAGCTTAACTCACTTCATTGAGTCAAGCTAATATTTATCTTTCTTCATTAAAAGGAATAAACCTGAAGAGAAAAAAACAGTGCTAAATGTAATTTTCTTAATTTTGAAATTTTAGAAATTGGTAATGTTATATTTAATAACAATTTTTGAATAAGTAACTTCTAGAAAAATTTAAATATAGATAGATANATATTTATCTTTCTTCATTAAAAGGAATAAACCTGAAGAGAAAAAAACAGTGCTAAATGTAATTTTCTTAATTTTGAAATTTTAGAAATTGGTAATGTTATATTTAATAACAATTTTTGAATAAGTAACTTCTAGAAAAATTTAAATATAGATAGATAAATACCCTCATCCCTTAACTTATTCAATATTTTTTATAAACTAGTTTTATTATGCAGTACATCACTCAATTTACACAATTCTTTTTACATACAGTCTCAGTTCTACATAATCAAAAAACATACAGTTGATTTCATTTAATTAGGCCACCAGTTATGGGCTTAAGGGGTTTTAACAAATCTGATGTCAATAAGTAAATGTTGAAATTATTTATAGTGAGATGATATTTGATAAGTTTAGTTTTTTGCATTTACAGATCAAATTACAAAAAATATAAATAAAAATATCATTTTTTAAACCCAGAAGTATTTTATACTGTTAGGTAGTAGAGAAAATATAAAAATCAAAGATACAGTAGAGCGTCATTTATCCGAATCAATTGGGGACTGGAGTTGTTCGGATAACCGATTATGTACGAAAAAATATATTAACCTATCCCATGTTGAAATTTTTCTCTGTTGCGTGTTGCTTCGTGTTGAATTTTCGTCGATGTTAAGCCTAATGTAAACTTTTTAAAATAATAAGCGTGTCTATTGTATTGTTAAAAATTATTTCTTTATTTTTTACAAACAAAATAATTTTATTGAAAAATATAAAAACAAAAAAAATTATACTTTAGAAGTTAATCTAGTATCAAAAATGTTCGATTCAGCACGACATACAGTTCTCAGAAAAACACTGCACAAAAGTGCCAGTGCTGCCAGCTAAAACACATACATCAACAAAAAAAAATATTGAGTAGCCCAAGATATAGCCACAGATTGCAGCACCACAGCACTAGTGAAAATTTAAATTTGCCGACTGGAATTCTTTTGGAATTTTGGAATTCTTTCTGACTTTTGGATAAACGATGCTCTACTGTATAATCATAGTCAAGCATATATTAGTCAATAGTCAAGCATATATTAGCCAAGCAATATATCAGTAAAAATATAAAAATTGCTTTAATTTGCTTTATGTATCTAGCAGATACAATGCGCCAAGTGACGTCACAAAAATTGATATGGTTGGATAAGAGTTAATTGGGGCAGCCACTTTTTTTGGGCAAATCTCAAAGAACAAAAACCAAACTAATAAACTAATACATAATTTAAATGCTTAATTGGGACAGCAGCAGAAAAGAAATTTAGCAATTTTTGATATATTTTAGGGATTTTTTCAAAAACATGTCAACACTACATACACTAATGTCATGTAGTCATAACAGTTGGCAGAGACAGAGCAATTTTGTCTTCTGCTTGGGCAGTTTGATTTTTCTGGAGGGAGTCAGCATAGCAGGGCATATCACACCAGGATCCTGTCTGAGGCAGACATGAATGCAAGCTATTGACCCTGCTTCAGATTGAACTGTGATTAGGCCGGACAATCCCCTTAAAAGCAAAGGGACAAGGATCCCCCAGATAATTTTTCAAGGTCTCTTGACTAAGTTGGAAGACAGCTCTTAGAAAATGTTGCAGTGTTGATTTTATTTAAAATTTAAAATCTTTGCCAAGATGCCAAGAAATGATTTTACACTTTCAAGTGAAATTGCTTTGCTAGAGAAAATTAAAAGCGCCATTGAATACAAGCAATCATAAACTTGTGATATAACTGGTGTACCAAAATCTACCATTAAGCATCTCCTACAACAAGAAAATCAACTGCATGATAAGTGGGCATTACAAAAAGAAATCCCAGGAACATCCAAAAGAAAGCATGATGGAAAGAATCCAGAAGTTGAAAAAGCATTAAATGGTTTTCTATAGTTAGTGGGCGAGGCATGAATATCAGCAGCCCAGTGTTGAAGGCAAAGTCAAAGGAGATCACTGTAAAGCTGAAACACAACAATTTTAAAGCAACTGATGGTTGGTTGTCTCGATGGAAAGTGAGACACAATATCAAATACAGAAAAGTGCATGGCAAAAAAAGCAGTGTGGATAATAATGTAAGCACTGAACAGCAGCAAAAAATTAAAATCCCTACTTTTTTAGAGAATTTTTGTTCAGATGATATTTACAACACTGATGAAACCAGCCTCTATTATCATGCTATGCCAGATGGTTCCTTGTGTTATAAGCTCATTGTACCGTCAGGGTATAGAAGGGCAATGGACGGTATTACTGTGTTATGCTGTGCAAATATGCCTGATACTGACAAACAAAAACTACTAATTGTAGGAAAAAGTGCCAAGTCTCCATGCTTTAAGAGGTTAAAAATAACACCTTCCTCTCAAATTTCACATAAAGTGGATGTTAATTCTATGATATGCTTCTTGTCTAGAGTTCTTAATGACTTGTGAGCACTAAGATTGGCCTTACTTTACCGCTAGACTTATTTATTACACCACCACAGGATCACAAATTAGACTTAGAAAAACACTGTTTTATTTTCAGAATGCATTTCAGACCTGGAGTCACTCAACGGCTTTTTTGCTACAAAATTAAAAGGAGGTTAACAATTTTAAAGTACTGTAATTGACACAAATGAAAAAAAGGCTGTAGACTTACATTTAATATGTCGATTCAATGTTTAGAACATTAAAAGATTAAACACACCATAAAACAAAAAAAAAAATACATAAAATAGGATAGTGCTGATACAATGAAACAATAATAAACTGTGCTACTGGTAAAACAGTAAAGTAGTAAAAATATGCATTGTTAAAACAAAATAATAAGCAGATTCACTGTAAAACAAATAATGGATGTTAATTAATGTTAGTTGAGATAATTTATAGCCAGTTTCTAAAATTTAATATGTTTATTTTTGTGTTTTTGAATCCAATTACAATAAAATAAACATAAAAAAAAAGCATTTTCAGCATTCCATGAGTATTTTACATTGTTAGAAATAAGACAGAATGAATAAATTAAACATATAAATCACGATAAAATTTTTTTGCCCGCGCAAAAAAATTTTATTGTGATTTTAATTAGCCTTTGATAAGGCTCAATTAAGGCTTAATTGNCTTCGTTAAAGTTATTTAAAGCTGGTTTCTGATGTCAAAAACAACCTTCGATAGTTTTTTAATTTTTTAAATTAATCGATTTTTTAATATAAATTTAATTAATTAGGGGGTCAGAAATCGCAATAAAATTTTTAATTTTTTAAAAATATTTAAAAATACAGTAATATCCCGAACTTACGCAATAGGTGGGACCGAGCGATAACCGCGCAAGTCGGGGTTCGTGTATTTTGCAATTTGTGTAAAATCCAAATCGGATGTATGTAAGCTAATAAATGTTCTCGTTAATCTTATTTTGTCTTTTAATTCGTTCACAATTAGAAGAAATCACCACATAGAGTCTCTCAAATCTCCGTAGATATAACAAACACAGAAATAAATAACACAAAATAAATTGTAGCTATGTGTCGATTCCGTGCGACACATCTGAACATGTAAGCTGAACAATAGTGTGTGTGGGGGGGGGAGTAATCAAGAGTTGCGTGGGGTTCAAACAAAAGACGAATCAACGAGATTTGAAAATCGCGTAACTCCGGGTTCACGTAAGTCGAGGTATTACTATATAGGCCTAGTTAGTAGTCACCCTACTTTAAACCCTTGTCCTCCCAAGACGTCTATGAGAATGCCCCGGGAAATCCGACTCCAGCTGTTCTCAAGGTCATCCAGCTGTGTAAACAATGACTCATCGGTGTTAAATTTCGCAGAAAGGCGAGACAGAGGAACTTAAACTTCCAAGCTTTTTCTTCAAAATAAATGCATTTCTTTCGTTTTTTTCAGTTTTAAGTATTTTTTACATTTAATTAAATTAATATAAAAAAATGTCAATGTCCTTAAGGGGGTAAACTGGCATGCCAGTTTTTAGCATACAGAAATATATGATTTTGTGGTCTCCCTGGATAGACCAACATGCTAAACAATGTGCAAAAATATGGTACTAGAACTGTTAAATTGTTTTTGAGTAATAATAAATTACCTTTTAAAAACAAAATTATCATCAGTTACTCATAATGCATCTTTATTTTATAATTATAACATCAGACCCAGACTAATATATATAAAAATATTTATTTATTTATTAGGAAAAAAAACTAGCACTAACTGAATAGTTTGCATTTATGCACTATGATGTCCTATAATCATGATTCAATAAGATATGTTTCTTTTTTCTCTTTTATTTAAAAGATGACCTATGAAATCCTTTAATCTTAACTTTTTACCATTAATAGTAGAAAAATGATTTTGTTGTCATAAAATATTATAAATTAGCATTAAAAAATTTCATTAATCATGACCATAAAATATCAAAATAATGAAAAAAGCAATTGTCATCAATACATTATTTTTAAGTTTATTTTATGTATGAATTTTGTTTATAACCATTTTATTTTCAGCCATTATCAAGATTAAGAATTTTTGTTGCAATATGCATAAAGAAAACTAATTAATGCAACCATATTTAAACATATTCATTTCAACAACTGCAATAATAACCTATAATCAGTGGTGATATTCAGCGGGTTCGCACAGGTTCGGCCAAACCCGTTGTTAACATTTTCAAAGTTTTCCGAACCTTGTTAAACACATGTAACATTTCTCAATGGTTTTGATTCTTTTAAAAAATATATTAAAATATACATATTATACTCTGTAACACTACTAAACTAGAACCTTCCGATGCACCATTTGAGCAAAAAAAAAAATTGTTAAAAAAAATTTTCTGTTAGCGAACCCTTTGTTAAATATTTTAAATATCACCACTGCCTATAATGCTTTCAATAAAAGATTAGTTATTCTCAAAAAAAATTCTATTTATTGAAGTAAAATTGAGTAAACACATTTTTCATTGTACAGAATAGTTTATAAAATAAAGAATCAGAAATAAGACTAAAAAATATAATTAAATTTTAAAATTTACACTAAAAATCTTAAATATAAATAAAAATATAATTTTTAATACTAAATTATAATGATATATTACACAATTCAACTGATAATTTTTAACAAACTCCTAATTCTTTATTACAAACATTGCTAACTCAAACTACATCATTTGAACATGTACAAATACCCAGAAAGCCATCATAAAACTATTATAATATCTTAAAATTAAGAAAAAATTATTTTGTGGTGTTCAAAATGAAAAGAATAAAACAAGTACTTACTTAAAAAATCAGAAAAAGAAATGAATTCTATCAATAATAAAATCTACATAATTAAAGCAAGCTTAAAAATAAAATGAAATAGTTGAAATTAATTATGAACTCAACATAATCTAGAGAAGAAAATCATTAAAAAACATAAAAAACATTTGAAAAAAAAGGTAATTAAATAATCAATAAATGAAATGGTCAATTTATACATTATTGTTTAATATTCATAATGCTTAATGTTCACCTTTCCTAAAATACAAATTAATCAATTTTCAATATGAACTGATCTATATTATTATTCAGTGGATTTTCAATGAAACTGATAAGTCATTGGTAATTTAGATGCCAAAAACATGTTTCAAGATTCAATAAAAAATAAATAAATAATAACAAATTTGTATTATACGTAAATCTAAATTATAATACTAGAAATAATACAAATATTTCATATTTTCTTTCTTTCTTAACTTAAATGAAATAAGAAAATTGAAAATTAGATTGAAAATATCAGTTTTTAATAAGATTTGTATAATAAAATTAATATTACCTCAATATCATTTTCAATCTGAAAACTTCTAATTGTTTGATGGTGCTTTCTTGATTTGGAAGTCTAGAAGCTAAGTATTTCAGTGATTTTATTATTCCAGATAAAGCATCATTTTTAGTTTCATTCTTTGCTTCTTTTTTCAATTCTTCATCAGTTAGACTATCCAAGTATGTCGGAACTAACTCCACAACTGGCATAAAATATTTTTCAATCATATGTACTGTTAGTAATTCATGACACTGTCCAAATGGCCTAATAGAATAAAGCAAATAAGTGCAACAGTTTTAATTATTATCCTCACATTTTAAAAATCAAAATTTGACATAAAATTAAGTTATAACTATTTGTCATCATCATCATCAAATTGTTAGATTTTATTAGCTATCAAAGTATATATTTATTAGAATTAATAGAACAACTAATTGAAATTAATTGTAAATATATATTTGGTATTAAAAGAAAATACAGTTGCCATCTCTAAATATTAAAATATTCAGAAAAAGATAAATTTAGTATTGCATTCAAACTATAATTCTCAAACACAGGATAGGAATACAGTGGGTGATCGGTAGAGGATTTGATCCCGGGATCTCGAAAATCGGGATCCCGACCACTTTTCAGTCCCAAAATTTTCGGGATTGACATCATTTTAAAAAAATTGCAAAATAGACTGCATGAAGCGAAACGTTCAGTGCCAGTGCTTTTAACAGAATTGCTTGCCTATCATTTTAATATAAAATACAAGAAGTTTCATTCCAAGTAAGCATCGCAAGCCCGCTTGGTTAATTTCTGCTGCTTGCTTGGAATAAAATTTCTTGTATTTTATATTAAAATGATAGGCAAGCAATTCTGTTAAAAGCACTGGCACTGAACGTTTCGCTTCATGCAGTCTATTTTGCAATTTTTTTAAAATGATGTCAATCCCGAAAATCCCGGGATTAGGAAAACTTAATCCCGAAAATTTTGGGACTGAAAAGTGGTCGGGATCCCG
>NW_019384545.1:602282-604072 GCF_000671375.1 Centruroides sculpturatus | reverse complement strand
TTCTTTTTAATTGATATACATTAATTTAACCTAAAAGTGAAATATATTGGACTTCATGTCCATTGATAGATAAGCAAGAAACGAGAAAATTATCATCCAGGCGTTAAAACCGAAAGTGCCGCCATTATCGAAACTTGACAAATAAAAATTTCTTATAAAAAATAATTTTTGAAATTTTTAATTACATCGTTGTAAATTTAGACATAATAATGTAAATAAAGTTGATTTAAATATTTAGTTTGCACTTTTATACATACGATATTAAATTAGATGAATTTTATAATAGATTCTTAAACAGACTTGATACTTTTATGGGACTGAAATTATGACCCCGCAGATAACGACACTCGGTTATAACGTCAAAAAATTGCCGGTCCCATAGATGACGTTATAAGCAGGTTAAACTGAATATATAAATTTACTTTTTATTTTTTTATTATATATATATATATAATAAGAAAATAAAAAGTAAATTTGTGAGTTATGAAAATAATTTACTATGGAAATAAAATCAGTTTGAAAAAAGAATTCTACAACTGAAAAAATTAGATATGTCATTTGATCTTCAGAAGTTATTACTTATTCCCTAATTGATTACAATAGTACATTGTATGCAAATATCCCATACACAAATTTTTTACTGAAAAGAAATGATATCATATACATGTATATAAAACATACTGTATTTTGCAAAAATTCACAAGAAGTTGAATCTTTTAAAAAATTTAAACTTTGAAAGTGTTTCAAAAATTTTACAAAGAACAAATTATATGTTGATTGCCATAGCGGTTAAACAGAAATAGAACAAGAAATTATTTATTGTGACATCGTTGCAATGCCAAGCTGAAATTTTTAATCATATTTTTAATTTACTTAATTTAAAATATATGTTCTCTACCTCACATTTGTTCTGTAGTCTCTTGCCCCTGTACATCATACTTTTCCTTTAACAACAGTCATGCCGGTCATCTATTAACTACTTTCGGGGGAAAGTTTTGAATTGAAATAACATGACTTCTGATTTGCAGCAGAAGTTTATATATAGTTAAACAGGCTGGGCCTCCTGTCCCTAAGGTTTCCAAATCTGGTCTTGTCTTTCATCTATCTAATTCTGTTCTCAAGGTTGAGGAAAAACAAACAGATTGATGAATGACAGTGGAAATTTATAGGTTTACAATTTTTTTCAAAATGAAGCCCAAATATGACAAATTTCTGTGCATTGTGAAAAAAGATATCGTGTGTAATGATTTTAAGTTTCTTGAACTTAGCTACATTAGCTTATAATATAAATACAATTTTTATTAATAATAGTAAAAAAAATGATTTGCATTCACAAACCTATCATAATATTAAATATATATTATAATATATCTCTAACGAATCAAAGTCACAGAAAATAAAAAGAAGTCTACAATATCATTAAATCTCATATGTATGAAATATACTAGTACAATATGACCCTGCTTAGTGCAGGGGATGCGTTCCTAGACAACAAAGTGCTAAACGAAACAGCGTTAAATGAGGTCATTTTAACATAGAGTAAATAGGTATAGGGGAACATGCAACCGAAAATAAAAAATTTTACTTTAATTTTAAGTTATTTTTATATTAATTTGTATAATAATATATGTTAAATAACACATGCACACAGAAATGTATAATAATATATTAATAGCTCATTTTTTGTGATGAAGGACCTGACTTTTCTGAAATTCTTGTTTTTTTTGCAATAAAGTCATGAAGTTTCATTTGTCTCTTTTTTCTTTCCTTAAGCAAATGTCGGTAGCAAA
>NW_019384545.1:584771-600342 GCF_000671375.1 Centruroides sculpturatus | reverse complement strand
TTACAATTTCATGATGAACTCAGGATATTTTTCTTCTAATTATCAATTAGAGATTCAGACTATGTACAAAAAATTATATAATTAATTTTTAATTAATTTTTAATGTACATAGTCTGAATCTCTAATTGATAATTAGAAAAAAAATATCCTGAGTTCATCATGAAATTGTAACAAATTTTACATCTTTGTTCTTTGGATTAGAGTTTTTAGAAATTTTAATATTACACATAAAAGAAAAATTTTTAAATATTTATACAGTAAGACCTTGCTTAACATGGGGATGCGTTCCTAGACAACAAAGCGCTAAGTGAAGTAAATAGGGATAGGGGAACAACGACCGAAAATTTTTAAAAAATTTACTTTAATTTTAAGTTATTTTTATATTAATTTGTATAATAATATATGTTAAATAACACATAAACACATGCACACAGAAATGTATAATAATATATTAATAGTTCATTTTTTGTGATGAAGGACCTGACTTTTCTGAAATTCTTGTTTTTATTGAAATAAAGTCATGAAATTTCATTTGTCTCTTTTTTTCTTTCCTTAAGCAAATGTTGGTAGCAGAAGATCGCATCCAAAACGCCTTGTTTTGTTTTTGCACTCTTTTCAAAAGCTAGATCATTTGCTACAATTTAATCAATGATTTTGGTTATCATTACCAAACTTTTACTAAGGAAATCTGTAGAGAAATTTTTTGGGTTCTTCATTTTCAGAATCTCTATTTTCCAGTTCTACATGGATTCCTGGTTCTGCCAGTTCTTGAAGTTCGTCATTGATAAGATTCTCACCAGAAACTTGCGGTAACTCCTCAATATCCTGTTTGTCTACATCTCCTAGTCCTGCTGTATCGATTAGGTTGAGTTTGATCAACCTAATGATATAGCGATAGGATCTTCTCATTGAGAATTCTTGGATATCTTCAGCCATAACTTCTTCCACACTTCGTCCATGCATTTATCAGTTAATTCTTGCCAAGCAAAGCCTATATTGCCTATGGCATCTGTGATGTTATATTTTTTCCAAAATTGCACAAAACAAACATAGATTTAAAAAAAGTACACCTTTTGGACACCTTTTTCTGATTGGTTCATGTTCGTAAATAATCGTATTATGTACGAATCCCTAAAATGCCGCAATAATTTCAATCAGCATAAATTTTGAGCTTTTTTAAAAGCTTCGAGCAGACTGCGTTATATCAAATCAACATTAAGCAGGGTCTTACTGTACATCAATTACTATATTTAAGAAAATTAGATCTTATAATGCCATTTGTAAAACTACTGATTTAATATCATCCGTTCAGAGATATTGATTAGCAGATCCATTTTTCTTTTCAAAATTTCTCTCACATATTTACCATTTCTAAAAAAAACAATAAATTTTTCTCTACTTAAATTAAAACGTCTCATAAATGGAAAAGGAAGAAAGTGACTAAAAATAAATCATAAAATAACAGAGCAAATTTTGAAACTCAGATTTAGAATGAAATATGTCCTATACACTGGATCACAAATTGTTTTCAACAACCAACTAAAAACTATTACTTAAGAAAAATTTTAAAGCATACAGAATTTGTATATCTATTGGTATGCACGAAAACTTTTTATAAAATATTCAGTAAATGGCTTTAATTCCAATATAAGTTAATATTTCAATATTGAAAAATAGGTCAAAAGGAACTATGAATATTCAAAAGAATTTTTCTACTGATAAAAGAAAAAGCCCTAAATATGTAAAGCAATTAGACTGAAAAATAAACAAAAATTGTATTATTATTTTTAATATCTTATCAAAATCATCATTTTTTTCTGAACAGATAACAACTAATTTATTCTTTATAGGTCAATAAATTGAATAAGCCATAAAATTACACATCCATAATTTGCATACATTATTAAATATATATATGTTACAGTCAAAACCCGTTTTTAGTTAGAACGCGTTTTAACTAGTTGAAACTAGTTTTTACTGAATGTGTTTGTTAAAACCCGTTTTGTCAAGTTGAAACTAGTTTATACTGAATGTCTTTGTTAAAACCCGTTTTGTCTAGTTAAAACTAGTTTTAACTCAAATTCATTTTTGACTAGCAGTAAATTCTAGTTTTAAGTAGACAGAACGGGTTTTAAGAAAGACATCCAGTATAAACTAGTTTTAACTAGTTAAAACGCATCCTAACTAAAAACTGGTTTGACTGCAACGCATAGAGTGATTCGGGGTAAGATGGTAAGCGGGGGAAGATGCCTAATTTTTGATATTTTCAAACGGTGACATCACATATTGTCATGTATTTGGATGATGAATCGTTGGGCGAATATTAAGTGCGGAAACTTGTAGTTGGCTACCGTTACTTCATTTTCTACATCCGAGAAGAATAAAAGCTAGATAAGAACGAAGTTTTTGTTGTGAAATATTTCTAGAATAATTTTAAACTAAAAGTTAAAATGGAATTTATTAAAAATTGCTAAAAACAATTAATGTGTGATGTAGTTAAGGTTCTAAAGTTTCCATTGTCAGCTACCGCCGATCCCGATCGGACATGCTGGAGCACGTGACTCTACTAGGCATCTTACCCCAACAAATGGAAAATATGCCACATTTTTCTTGGGGTAACGTGCCTATTTTTTGTTAATTGATTTCCAATATGCCTATTTTTAATAAACTTTTGTTTTCTCGTTTTATTGCAGGATATGCATAGAAATTATATAAGGACTTCTCAAAAAAGTTTTTGGACTGAAAAAAGCTTTCAGCTAGCTATAGAACACGTTAGAACGGGCGGAAACTTAACAATACTTATACTGTGCTGTTATACTTACTATGAAGTACTTTGTACTACATATGCAATAAATTAAATTTGGTTAAGAAATTCAAAAATTAATTTTAAGCAATTATATTTGTTATCTTACCCTAATGGCATTTGGCATCTCACCCAGATACTTGGGGTGAGATGCTTAAAATGCCAGACAGTGAAAAAGTCGTCATTGCAAACACAGTATAGAATTTTTTAAAATAAACTCCAAACTTTTATTTGAAAGACATACTCCAGAATATGATATTTTCATTAGAGGGCTCCTAAACTCAAATTAGCGCTGTAATTTTCTTCATAAGCAAAATGTTAGGCATCTTCCGCCGAATCACTATACATAACTTTATTTCCCCCAAACATATTTATGTAGCTAAAATTAGTTTTAACTAATGTTAAAAGTTAAAACTAGTTTTATCTAAAGTCAAAACATGTACAGCAGTAAATTAACTAGACAAAACCGATTTTGTCTAGTTAAAACTAGAATTTACTGTAGTCAAAAATGAATTTGAGTTAAAACTAGTTTTAACTAGACAAAACGGGTTTTAACAAAGACATTCAGTATAAACTAGTTTCAACTAGTTAAAACGCGTTCTAACTAAAAACGGGTTTTGACTGTAACATATATATTCTTTAAATCAGTGTTTTTCAACCTTCTTGAATACGCAACCCCTTTACAAGTTAAAAAATTCTGGCAACCCCCCTAGGTCCATATTAAAACTATATCAGTGATTTTAAAAACTATGTATTTAATTTTCTTTCTGTTGAGACAAATTATTGTTGATTAAAATGAAAATTTCAGAAGAATCGACAATAATTGAACACACATAAAGTATGAAACTTTCTTTAATTATAACATTAGGCACAGTGAACTGTTGACTTTCTTTTCTTTTGTTTTTTTTTTGTTTTTTGGATCTCAAATTTCAGCTTCTACTTTTCTACTTTTTATTTCTTTTTGAAGATCAGCTCAACACTTTTTCCACTATCATTTTCTGGGGTGGGCCGTAATTCTCGCTGAAATTGTAGTTTTTTTAATGTAGTGTAGGACCTACAAATACTTGTCTTATTCTTCTACCCATGACCCCTGTGTAAGGCTTCATGACCTCCAGGGGGGGTCGTGACCCACAGGTTGAAAAACACTGCTTTAAATAACTAAATTCTTACTTGAGTGATTAGTAACAATTAGGTTATATAAATAAAATTTAAAATTTTTTAAATCTATTTAGGGGAATATAAAGTTATTTCTTTAAGCATCTTTGATCTTTATACACTGGAAATAGTAATGCAAATAATAAAAAGAATTTAAGGAATAAAATTCATACTCTGTAATATCTTTGTAACCAATGAATGATTTTCAATAAAACTTTCAGAGCAAATTGTGTATGTATAAACTGCTCAGTTGCATGGAATTACTTCCAAATATTTGTGAAAATCAATGGCACTGTTATGGTACTCTTGTAATTACGCCATTCCAGGTTAAATCAAGTACTGAAGAAATCGGCAAAACAGACACCACAAATTATTCCATTAATATCTCTCTTCAACTATCTTCATTATATAGGAAACATTGTTTTCTTTTAGAACAATATCTAAAATTATTGATGACAACTATACTGTTTATGTAATACATGTGCAAAATGTTTGTGTTTTGTGGCTGAAATTACCCCTCCCTCCCTTATATTATGTCAACACAATTTTAACATAGTTTTAATCTATGGATTGTGCAGAACACATGCTATTCAATTTACAGGTTATTTAAATAATTTTACTGAAATACTATTTGCATCATGCAGCATCATACAATATACTGTAAGATATAACATATTCTATCAATGAAAGTAAAGTTTATATACATGAATGATGGACTGTATTTATGGATTAAAAGAGGATCAGATGAACATGCTTTTAAAATACTTCAACAAAAGAAATGAATAAAATAAACAAAAATAAAGAAATGAATATAGAAGTGTTCTCAATATACATTGCAGATAAGTTTCTAAAAAATACAACTTGTGACAAAATGAAAACAAAAAATGTATATTAGACATTGATTTCCTATTAAACTAATGCATTAGTTTGCAGAGACGTTCTAGGTAAACTAAAAATCTGAATTTATATGTAAATAATAAATAAATAGTAGACCCTATTCATATGCACACAAATACAATTTACTATTTTTATTTCATTATATATTCTCTAAAATTATGATTTATAGTACTATATAGTATATTGTAATGGTTACACAGTTTTCTAAAATGTGTTTTATTAAATATTTAATATGTACTTATTACTGTTCTTACATTTTAATACATGTATATATTTTATACACATATTACACATAGTATGCAATTATAAATTTAAATACAGAAAGGAAAAAAAATTTGTGAAAGAAATATACATGAAACTAAGTTCCCAGAACAACCCTAGAGTTTGTGGGGCTCAGGGTAAAAGTCATTATTATTGAAAACATCTAATTGGAAACAAGGTCTATAACCTTAACTTTCTATTTCATGTGGCATTTAGGATTGCAAAAATCTATTCTAATAAAGCGATAAAGCAAAATTTTTTCCAGAAGCTGTTAACAATAATAATTAAGTATTAACAAAATACTGTATAGATATATGTTTATTACTTCAAAATTTACAATGAATACAATTAATTGATAAAATTTACTTTGTGACTTTTGTTCTGCAAAATCATTAATTATATCATCATAATTTAAAGCTTTGCACAGTTTATGTTCAATAGACAGTAATGTCAAATTAGATAATCTTTCTTGATTCATAGAAGTTTTTAGGTTGTTTTTCTTTAAGTATTAATTAACTTTGAAAAATTGTACTCTGCAGTAGTAGTAGCAATTTGAAGAGTTAAGCATCTACTTACTAAACTTTGTGTACAACCAGTGAAATAATTCCACTCTGTTTCACATTTCACTCAATTGCATTATGAAGATGAATAATCTGTTACTGTTGAAATTAAATATTGCAAGGTGATAGACAGGATATTGTGTTTCCACTCTCAATATGCAGATGTAGGTGGGAAGTGGATGAGTGGTCTGAGATTTATATTGTTTTTAACTGATGGTGACAAGATATGAGGGATTTAGAGAAAAGGTATAGCAAATGGAGTTTAGAAAGAAATAAAGCTGTCCTTTTAAACCAGTGTGTTTTGGCCATTTTTTAGTCCAAAGTTGTGCATAGTTATCTGGCATTCACAACTTCAAGAGTTTCCTATAATTTCATTTATTGTAGGAAACTTTACTAACTTTCCTACAATAAATGAAAATTACCAATATTTTTTAAAATCTACATAATAAAAATTTATATACAGCACACATTACATAGTGTATATTATTGAATTTATAATCTATAAATGGTATTTTGTATGTGTTTTCAGATTAATTAACTATTCATTTATCCAGTCTGGTCCCTTAAAAACTAATTACTTGGGAATCTATCAAATATCAAGTTTATCAACTCTATTTAATGACATGTATACTATATGATGTTTACTAACCTATCCCATATTGAAAATTTTCTCCATTGCGTGGTCACCATGTTGAATTTTTGTTGATGTTAAGCGTTGAATTTTCGTCGATTTAAATAATAATCGTGGCTACTGTATCATTAAAAATTATTTTTTTATTTTGTACAAACAAAATAAATGTAGTGAAAAAATATAAAAACAAAAAACATTATATTTCGAAAGTTCATTTTAATATAAAAATTATGACGCATAGCGACATCTAGTATAAAAAATGTTCCGATGCAGAGACGAATATATTCATGGTCACTAGGGCAGGTCAAATGAGGTCAACATGAAAATATTCAGGAACAACACAGGACAGGTTAATGAAATGTATAGAGAATGTACATTTAAATGCATGTATCAATGTTTGATATATGAATTTAAAAATGGTATCTAAAATGAAATAATTTGCTACAATTATTACAAAGAATCAAATAGTATTCAACTAATTTTAGTTGAAAAATAAAGCAAATAAAAACTTGTTTGCTAAGAAAATATACATTTTGGAGCAGTTAGACATACAATATCAAGGCAATAAGAGAACCCTATAACATAATTAAAATTGTAAGTAAGTGCAAAATACATACTCTTGGTGTTCTGGCATCAGGTGGTCGAGCAAATATTTCCTCTTCTGAAGGCTGAGAACCAGGAGGGACCGTATCAGACGGTCGTGTACCATTATATGTATGAAATCTATATTTCAATAAAAATTATAATTTAGTAATCATAATAAATATACAAATATTCAAATTTTAGGTTAGATATAGATATTCAAATATTCCAATTTTTTATAAAAATACACATCTGTTACTCACTTATTGTTTGGATTAAAAACCATTGCTAACAGATCAAGAAGAGGAAGACAATCCTGATTCAGCTTGATAACACAAAGTTCAACTAAGCGTTCACAATTTTTCATGATGCAACGCTATAAAAATAATTCATTCAACTTAAAGTAAAAACTATAATGCATATATTATTTAATATATATTAGTTTAATAAACTTTTTAATTATTCAAAATCAACTATACTTAAATAAAAATTTTCCTGTATACTAAGTAGAAAAAACTTCAAAAATTCCTCATACACAAATCATTCACTTTCTCTAAAAATGAATGAATTAAAATTATGAAGTAAACATAAAAATAAATGTATATTAAAGTCATTTTCAAAGTAATTTCTAGTAAACTGTTTTAATGAAACAGAAGTTTGGATTAAAATTTTAAACTGAATTGTTTATTTTCTATTCTATTTAAAACATTCTAATAATTATATAAATTAATATAAATTTTGCAATTTTTAAATTATATATAATTTGTATCTATAGAATATCTACAGGTATCCCACAGTAGATACATTCCAAAAAAGTGCAGTGTTACCCAAATCCATTATAAACAAAACAAGGGACTAATGCACAACATCAAGTTAGGTTCCAGAAGTTAGCAAAAGTATACTATTCTTTTTCATTACTAAGAGAAATATGTTTATTAAAGCAATTAATACTCTATTTCCAATCAATAATTAACTAACAATTACAATTAAATTACAGTAATACCTCGACTTACGCGAACCTGGAGTTACGCAATTTTCAAATCGCATCGATTCGTCTTTTGTTTGAGCGCCACGCAACTCTTGATTACTCACACTATTGTTCAGCTTACATGTTCAGACGTGTCACGTGGAATTGACACATAGCTACAATTTATTTTGTGTTATTTATTTCTGTGTTTGTTATATCTATGGAGACTTGAGAGACTATGTGGTGATTTCTTGTAACTGTAAACGAATCAAAAGACGAGATAAGATTAACGAGAACATTTATTAGCCTACATACATCCGACTTGGATTTTACACAAATTGCAAAATTATACCCCAACTTACGTGAATTCGACTTACGCGGTTATCGCTCGGTCCCACCTATCGCATAAGTTTGGGGTATTACTGTACTGTTAATATTAATTTTAGGACATTTTCTTTTTACAAAGTATCTCATCATCTAAGCTTTTTTGTTGATCTTAATCACAAATATCAGCATCTTCATTTTTTTTATTTTTATCAAATTTTCTATAAATGACAAAATAAAAATATGTTATTAATCAATAACTCATCCTAGAAGAACACATTTGTTCAGTCGAGTACTGAGATACCACCATGTTTCGTTTGTCATTTTTACAAATGATTACTTAACACCCAAGGTTAAAAAAGGTTAATAACACTTACATAAAAATGTTTAAGTAAACATTACTAAATACAAAAATTAATGTATAAAAACAAAACACAGTGACAGTCTTAAGGGCTAAAGTTTCAAAGCAACATCAATGACACCTGGTTGATAGGAAAACTAGAAGGGAGAAAAAAAATTCTATCAGTTTTCATTAAAGTAACCTGATGAAAGACTGACAACAAATTAAAAATTTCAATATTCTAAAATTTGTGGGCAAATTTCAGACAACACACAGGCTTACTTGAATAAAAAACATCGAATAATGGAGTTTACACTTAAAAATTGTGAAATTTTGTATGGAGGATTTCCAAAATTTTCAAACCTTGTTAGACTGACACCATATTGTAGAAGTACAGTGTTGTTATTCTAAATATAGTTTTAAGAACATAAAAGCCATATTTTTGCTTGTTTATTTGTTAGCTGTATATAAACAAAATTATATCATCATAGTCTTAGTGAGTCTTTTCAATTCTACTTTGATAAAACAATAAGAACTGTATGTATGTCAACTATGTGAGCAATAACACTTTCTAAATAACAGGCTCGTTAGATCATTACTTTCAACTGGATAATAGAATGTCAAGTGGTCACTATGAAAAGATTTTTTTTAAAATTTGTTATAGAAGTGACATAATGTGGCTATTTTTTTAAAGTTTAAATTTAATGAAGTAAGTTTAAAATACGTCATTTGCGAAAATATTTAAAAATGCAACTTAAGGGAAATTCCCTTATCAAGCATGAATGTCACATGGTCACTGATGTCACTGCAACCTAAGTGCAATCACAGATCCAAAATCCATAAAACATTTATTCTATAGCTAATATTTCTGCAAAATAAGTAGCCTATACAGAACATAAAACAAATATAACCAAACTTTCATTTGGATTGGACAAAAATTGCAGGAGTTTTAAGGAATTCACACACATTACTGTAGCTTTTATAGTAGTAATACAAATTAAGAACAAAAGTTCACTTCTTGGAATTCCCTTCTATATTCAGCACATTGATAAAGTTGTCATAATTCATATTTGTTTTGTATTCTTTATATTATACAACATTTTGGCAATATATTCTTTTTAAATTGTGTTGATGCACCAAAAAAGTAAAACAATCATTCTGCTGATTTAAAACCAAACTGGACTTAGGCCAGAAACACATGTATAAAATATAATGTAAATATGGGCCAAAGCAGAAAATGAAAAATACTTTCTGAAACTGAACAGAAAATCAAGTATATGAAGTTTTTATTTTTTAAATGCTAAACAATTTTCTGCTGAAGTATAGCCAATAGTAGAAGTTTCATGTTGGTTATGTAGTTATGTAATCTTTTATTAATTCAAGAATTAATGGCTACTCTTTGCATGGGAAGAAACTAAACAATGTACAAATCTAAATTTTACGCAAGATTTAAAATATGCATTCACAATTATTTACTAAAGTTTACTAGTTTTAAATTACTTCCCTTTGTTGTTTGATATTATGCACTTGATTGTATTAACAACAGTTTGTAAATAGAGCTCTCATAAAGTCTAAATTACATATTTTGTCTCTCTCAAATAATTTACAAACTCATTAAATAATATCATAATTAACATTAAGTTATTTCCTATCAAAATCCTATCATCATACAATCAAAATATGAATATTTTTGCAAGAGAATGATTAGATTAACTTATTTATAAACAGTAATAGGTAAGGTTTATCTCTGAACAAGATGAGGGACCCCAGAATTGTCAACCTTTATTCTTATTTTCTTTTTCTATACTAGAAAAAGAAAAAAAGTATATATATTAAACAGAAAAAAAACTAACTTAGATCAGTGTAATTTGAAAAACATTAAAATAGGTGTGTTATGCTCTGTTTTTTTGGATACTTTATATTGGTATTGATATTATATTAATATTAGACAACAAAGAAAATAATGTTGTAAACCTGCTGAAGAGGGACCTTCAGTTCCGAAACACAAAGAGTACAGATGAAAATAAAGATATTTTGTTTTGACTTTTAACTAAGATCTCCTTTTTTTTTTGCTAATCAGAAACTACAGCAGTATTATATGAGTAGTTCACTTGCCAAATCAAGTAACTCCACAAAACAAAAGTATAAAAATTGATAATATAAATTATTTTTTAAAATTCCTTTTAAACTTTAAATTTAAATAAACATTGTAAATGTATTTTTATATATCATTACATTAAAGCTATGCTTTTAATATAATAATATATAAAATTAGTTACAGGAAAAATGTAAAAATAATAATTATATTAAGGATTTACAAATGGAGTTATCAATTTGCCCTGTGAACAGTTCATATGTTCTATTAATAAACATGGTCCTAGCAGACAGTATATACACAGAAAAGTAAAACATTTAGTGTTTTACTTTTTACCTCTGTCTTTAGAGAGGGGTAAAAAGAATTTACAAATTCCAATTACCTTATTAACAAATAAGCATGTATAATACCTCCAACTAAAAATTTTATATAAACTGTGTTTGTAATATTTAGTAGACAACAATGAAAATGTTGTAATGATACTGGTACATTTTAAATTAAATTTTTAAATTTACTGTATAAAAACAGAGCAATGAAAATAAACCAGATAATGAACCTACTGTAATATACTGTTAAAAATAAGTTCATAAGAACTTCTGCAATAAAAATCACTGAACTGTACAACCACAATAGAACACACAACACCACTGAAGCAAATAAAAACAGACACTGGGAATAAAATCACTCTGTACTTCTCACTTTTACTAGCATGACTTATAAACTTTTTACAAATGCACTTTGAAGAAATTCATAAAATGGATATTGTGATTCAATTTAGATATTGTAATTGTGCTAAAGAAATTTAGATATTACAAAAAAAAAAAATTATTTGTAGTATCAATATGAATAGAGAGAATTTAAATGCTAAAATAAGATTGTATATTACATTAAAATCAATATTATGTATATATATAGTTAAAAACAAGCAACCTTTAGTAATTAATTCATTGCTTGCATAATTTTTGTGTGTGACAGATAATTTATTAAAACATAAACACAAAAAAATGCATTAATTTCATGTTATTTTCTCCTTTTTCTATTTTATGTCCAGTGTAGATAGTATTGTTCATTTTGTATAAAATAGGAAACCTATAAACTCTAAACAAATTATTATTAACATGTTTACTTTATTAACAGAATAATAAAAATTCATATTGAGTTAAAAACATCTATTTCTTAATTTATTTTGTAATAAATATATTTTCATATATAATGAGAACTATGTTGTTGTAATTCCTTACTATAAGATTCTGAAAAATGAGCTTTTAGAAATTATCCCAGATAACAACTGAAATACATCAAAAGCACATAAGGTCATTGTATGCCAGAATATTGAATTTTTATTTTCATATTTTACACACATTAATTAACTCTTACATATTTTAGTTCAAATTACAATTTGAAATTACCACATGTAAAGGTTAAACACTCATTCACAAGTACTGATACAATATATAATACACTCATAACAACCTTTAAATGACCAATAAAATATTTAATTGTAAAAAACAAACGTTTTCAACATTTGTTTCGACGTAGGGCTAGGGCTAAGCTGAGATTCCTTATGATGTGCAAGAATAAAGGGTGTTCCCTACAGTATGTCCATTCAACAAATACGTCTACCGGTTGGATGTGAATCATTGGTACCCAAGCTAAGAATATTATGTTTACAGAAGGCAATATGCACTATATGCAAGACGGTGTTTTCTAAACTCAACTGCATAATCAATGTTGAGAATCAAATACACAGCCAGAATCCGGAGTTACTACAAGAAATCAATGGGAGAATTGTTACCGTCCAAATGTAAGCTTAAAAGAAGCCTATTCATACATTATCAAAAGAAATTTGATTGGATTCTCAACAAGCAAAAACTATATGATGTACAACACCACTCATCCTTGATATGCTGGGACAACATATCACCTGATTTTCACACCTGCTCACTATCCCATGGACCTATGCTTGCCCCTTGTGATTACTACATACGACCTGAAAAAGTGATGCCTGATTTAGAAAATGATCACTGGGATGAACGAAGTGCACAAAGAATATTTCAGATGGTAGTCAGCATTCAAGATACAATGTATTAACAATTGCATACAAGATGACCGAGATTTACAAATCCAAAACATGGTTAACGAATAATAACATAGTAGTGCTCAAGGCTGATAAGAGGAAAGCTCTTGTGTTATTAAAGAAGAAAACGTACATTTTGATGATGCAAAAATACATCATTAATATGGAGTGTGAACCTGTCAAGGATGGATATGTCAACAAATTACAAGCATGTGTAAAAAAGTTTACTCAAACACCATTGGCTAGAGTGTTCAACATATGTAGGGCAGTGGTGCCTTTCTCTGACACTCCCAGGCTGTTTGCATTCGCCAAAACACACAAGGATACACCTTCATTGAGACCGATCATTGACAAGGCACAATCCCCCACTAGATTGTTAGACACGGCTATACACAAGCTTATAGCTCATAGCTTGACCAATTATCCATGGACAATCAAGAATTCAATAGAGTTATTGGAGGCTTTGAGATCTCTTAGCATTACAGATCAAACGTACAGTAGACCCCCCTATAACGCTTAGATACGTTCCACTTTATAAGAATTTTACATTGTAGGAATCCTTAAATACATGAGCCAATCGCAGCCGACACGTGTGAAGTTTACGGACTACAGCTGTTTGAAAGGTTTTCTTCCATAAAATTAATCAATTCTAGACTAATTCGACTCAACATTTCCAAAATACGTATATTTTTTTGGGAATAATCCATATAAACTATGCTGTAAACAAAAAATTGTAGGATTACTTACCGAGTGTGCATCGTTTGACTACGCCATTGCTTACGCTTGTTTTCATCGCGAAGCAGCGCACCAAACGGCGGCCGCGATTTCTGATAAGTTATTTTTCTGAGAAAACTTCGTTGAACTTTGGAGACATCATTAATATAAATAATTTTTATGGCCGTTGAATAAGAAATGTTTCTTTCACAAGAAATGTATAAAATTAGTGCTGTATTAGACTTACGGTACCTAATTTACATACTGTACAGACGATAGTAAACTCAACTTACTCGCCTAAACTCTCCGTAGCGTGGCGCTGGACGGCGGAAAGTATATATATAATTATAATAAAGTTACAATAAATTAAGTTAATTTATAATTATATATACAGTACCTAATTTATATATAATTAATATATAATTATATGTACAGTATCTAATTTATATATAATACTGTACAGATGATAGCAAACTCAATTTACTCGCCTAAACTTTCCATAGCGTGGCGCTGGACGGCGGAAAATAGTTCGGCTGCTCATCCACTATTGGTCCAGATTCGACCAATCTTGTTGCGATACAAGTCGGTGACGATGTTTTACGAGTCCCTTTATACGAATACTGCTGCAATTTTTTCGCTACGTTATAGGAACCCACATTATAGGGGGGGGTCGACTGTACATCACTGTGCTTGATTTCATTTCATTATACCCTTCTATAAAAATCCAGCCTTGCTTTTGCGCAATTAGGGACCTCTTACTAACTTCGCATGGTGCGCACTGTAAACAAGTATTGGAGCTTGCCCATCTGTTATGCTACACTTCATTTGTTCGGTTCAACAACAAAACTTACCTCCAGAAGCGTGGTCTCCCTATGGGCAGCCCACTTTCAGGAGATTTGTGTGAGTTAGTCATTAGACAACTAGAACAAAGAATCGTACTGATGTTTATTTCTAACATACTTATTTATAAAAGGTACGTTGATGATATCTTTATTATGTGGAATGCTAAACCTGATATAAATAACTTCATTGATGCAATGAATAATAACCATATGGCCTCTGCATCAAATTGGAACAAATAAGCAATTCAAATGCAACCTTCCTTGATATCAATATACAATTAGATGGCGACAGGATATCAACCAAAGTCCATTACAAGCCATGCTACAAACCTCTATTCATTCCTGACAATTCTGATGACCCCTTTTCATACAAGGTAGTGGCGGAACCGGACCCTAACCAAAAGAGCATTCACACACCACTTAAAATTCGACGATACATTGGCAGAATTACAACACATCCAGAACATAGCCACATGACACAGGTATGGGCGAAGATTAATTCATAACCTTGCATTTGTCTATTCATCACAAGTATATAATAATAACAACGATAACTCACACATGAACAACTCCAATAATTCTCAGTCTTTGGCTGTGGTTGAATATAACCAGCACTTTGACCTGATTTACAGAGAAATTGCTGCATGTACAAACAAGAAAATTGCATATAAGAGGCGTAGTACCATTTATGACATCCTGCGCAACTGCAAAGACGACATAGACAAAAGATTACTCCAGGGGTATATTCTGTCCCATTAAGGGAACATAGATTTCAAAGGGACCTTGTATATATTGGGTCCATGATACGTTCTCTAGGTAAGAGTTTACACGAACACAAATATGACATTGATCATAACAGATGCACCACTGCCCTAGCTACTTATGCTTCGACCCCAGGCATAACAGCCGACTTCCATAATGCGCAAATCATTAAACTATCACACCGAAGGGAACACATACGAACGCTAGAAACTTTTGAAATATATAAAGTGGAGTTATGCAATAACTGCATCAACTATAAGGATACGATTAATATTTCTACAGCTTGGAAGTTTGTGTATGAAGGGGAAGACCCCACAACTCTATTTAAGGTGTCTTTCCACCATTTCATGTGTGTGTAAAATAATATTTTTATATATTTTTTCTTTGTACAGTGCTTGATAAGCACACACAGAATGAATTTTATATGCAAAGTTAGATATGTTCCAAAACGTTCTAAAAATTTTAAATCTTTAAGCACAATGGCTCTTCGAATCTCGGAACTTTTAACCTGAAGAAGACTGAAAAATACAGTCAAAAACGTTTGTTGTTTTTTTTTACAAT
>NW_019384545.1:558587-584428 GCF_000671375.1 Centruroides sculpturatus | reverse complement strand
AAGTTAGTTGAAAGAAAAAATGAGGGGTTTCTTCCTATTGTTATTAGAAAAGTGGTTTTAGCATTAGAAAAATCAGAACATATACAAGCCAAAAAATTCAATGATGCTGTGTACACATTTTATCAAACGTGCATAGATTATCTAAATAATTGGGACATGTTTTTTATTGAAATAGAGGTATTTGAATGGGTCACATTATGCGAAATCTCTTTGTGGGTGAAAGTAGAGGAAAGCTATATCTTTATTTTGAATCATTGGTCCGTAAATATACTCGACGGTGAATTATTTGATGAAGTTTCATGTGTAAAAAAATATGTCACAAATGAAAAGATCGACGAATGGCGACAGAATAACCAGCCCTGCCATCAAAGGTGGATTGAGATTTTTGAACATTTTACAGCAAAAGAAATTGTTTTCAAAAACATTTGTAAAATCGTAGAATTTTCTTTGTCTCCCTGGATCTAATGCCTCTGTTGAATGAATATTTTCATTGCTGAATAATATGAGGATGAATGAAAAAAACCCATTTAAAAGTAAGCACCTTAGAAGCATGTATTTCCATCAAATACAACTTTCAAATGAACTGTATGGAATTTTATGACTTTAAAGCGTGAAACGGCACTATAAAAAAAATTAATTCTACTGAAAAGTATCAAAATTAATGTTGTTTAAATTTTTACAATGTGTGTATGTGTAATAATTCAGATTGTTTAAAATTTTAATGTACGCATTGTTGTATGCTACTATTTTCATAATAAATGTTATAAACTTATGAATTTTATAAGGTATTTTTTGATTTTCTTCGATATGACCTTTGTTTTTCCCCAAAAAATATGGTCACTGTAACTATAGCCTAATATATAACAAATCATATCATTTTATCAACAGAACAGTTAAAAATAAAATAGTACTGACTATGCATTTTTATTTTTTCTGAACATTTAAAAAACAAAATTACCTTTTCAATCAGTTATGTTCAACTTATCTTTTCTCAATTAGATAGTTTTATTTATTTTTTTTTTAAATCAAAACAATAGTTTACATCTTTTCAGCTTCAAATATATAATTATTATTTATTGAACAACTATCTTGATAAAGCTTAATTCTAAGCATTATACATTTACATATGCTGTTAAAAGTATCAAACTATTTGGCAAATTGAGTAACAAATGACAATTTGTTATTTCCTTATTATATTGTACATGTTATGATTATATTTTGAGAAAATTATTTGCAGTTTTGTTACAATTGGAGATTAAAATTATGATAGTAATTATACCAAGATACTTTAAGATATCAATTCCATTTCTTAAAGAATAAGCTCACAGATAATTCACTAAATGTTATATCAACTCTAATCAATTTATTTAGACTACAAATGTATTAACTATAAGTATGATATCTGAGGTCTAAAACTAGAAACAATCTAAATTATTTGAAGAACTCAATTAATAAAAAACAAAATACTTACATGTATTTCAAATTTCCAACCACTAACAGCTTCATCGGTCAAAATTTTTGTAAAAGATGTTGTTAATCCTTCTCTAAAAAACCTTTGACATGCTTCACTTCTTGTATCTAAACCTAATTTTAAAGAATTTTAATGAAAGCAATTAAGAATAATTAAAATGAAACATTAGATCTATAATCAATTAGATTATATATTAACTTACTTCCATCATTTTATCATAAATTGAAATGTGAAAAAATTTTTATTCCATCTTTGAACATTTATTTCAAAAGAAACTATTAATTCTCTCTTTTCAAATAATTCATAGAAAAATGCAATCAAAATGAATAATTATTATCATCATCTTAAATTCATTGGGATTAATTCAATAATTCACTAATAACCTGAACTAAATTTTTATCTTTCAATACTTTTCATTTCAATTATGAATAATAAAATTCTAATCAATAAAAAATTACAAAAATTCATAATTTATTCATCACCTAAAATAGTACCAATGTTCCATTTGGAATTTGATTAAATGCATTAGATCAGTGTTTCCCAACATTTTTTGTGCTATGCCCCACTTAAGCCTTTCTAAAATTCTTGTGCCCCCCTAACATATACAGCGGCTATATGGTTAACTTAAACTCTGGACGAGTCCATTTTCAAATTGCCCCCTTAATAATCCAATTGTCCCACATTGGGAAACACTGCATTAGATTGTAAAAAGTACGATAACCTGACAAAGATCCCTGAAAGTGGCTAAAACATTTCTTTTTCTAATAAATGTACCTGCTGGAATAAGTACGAAAGGTATCTGCGATTTATTAGTTATTATTCATCAGGTAAAAGATTTTCAGCAAATTTACTTTTTTGTTAATAAGATAAATAAAATTTACTCTTGCTATCAACATTAATATTTGTCTACATTGTCATTCAAGCATTTTTCTACAGTTTGTGTAATAATAATCATTCATCGCTAGTTAAATTTCCAATAGGTTTGAAAAGTTCAAAATTATAGTAACCAATGTAATATATAGTGTAAATAGATATGCATGATCTCAGTGTTTGTCATTTTTCATTTTCATTTAGTATTTATTCGTACATTAAAATAACATGCACATCCTGGTCCCGCTTTTGAATTACCAGGGTTATAAGGTTACAAATACAATTAGAAGAGACTAGTTTTACATAATTGAATTTCATAAATTTTACATAAAATTTTAAAATTTAAACTAAGTAAAAGCGAGTGTAAAATTATCCTAATTAATATTTAAATTAAAAATACCATTTTGTATTAAAGTAATATGACAGAAAAACATTATACATTAACAGAGAATTGATAATAAAAGTGCTTAACATCAAAATAAATCTAATTTAACACTAAAACCTTAATGTATTAACTTAAACAACAGAACTACCACAACAGTACAGTCCATTAGTTACATATGGCAGTGAGTGAAAAGTGGTGAAATTTTTTGAACAGTCTTTCGAAGGCACGATACACACTCTCACTTTTGAAAAAGTCAGATGGTGCACATGGCCAGTCGATATCCAGTTCTTGTAAGAGTAGTATTAGCTCCAACCGTTCGTTTTCTAAAGTGACGCAGTCGTAAATGTAATGAAAGGAATTGTCTTCTACTTGACATGTAGGACATAAAGGAGAAACTCGATTGGTGAATCTGCAAAGATAACTTGCAAACTTATCATGATTGGTAAGTATCTGTGAACTGTAGAAATTAGGAGAGAACCAGTGTAGAGTAGTGAGATGAATCAGATTAGGTATAAATTTTGCCGTGTGATTATTATTGATGTTGTTCCATTGGATTTGCCATTCGTATAAGGTGTCTCTCCAAAGTTCCTGTCGGATGGTTTTCTTGCTAATTTTGCTGTAAGTAATAGAGATTGTGTCATCCTCTGCAGCCATTTTAGCGAGGGTATCTGCTCGTTCATTTCCGTGATTGCCTTGATGAGCATGGATCCAGCTAATAATAAATTGACAATTTGAATAGCTAATAAGATTGTTAATATCAATCACAACAAAATGTGTATTGATGTTTTTAATAGCATTGTGCGCAGACATAGAGTCGGTATGTATGTGAACAGAGCAGTAGGTATAGCTGTTACAAATCCAAGTGACAGCTAGTTTAATAGCTATCAACTCAGCTTGAAAAACGCTACATTGATTCCCAAGCCGAGACTTCTGATGGTATATTTTGTTACTGTTGCAATAAGTAACGAAGCTGCAACCAATCCTATGTTGGAGTTTAGATCCATCCATATAGATGTCAATGTCAACTATTTGTTCATTAGTAAAAGTTAAATTGGATCTACAGATTGGATATTGTGTGTGATAGTAGGGGATAGGCTGTTCGTAATTATCATTTTCTATCAGCAGGCATCGTGTTTGAATGTTTCCTCCCCATTTTAATAGATGTAATTTCTGAGTATATGAGATAACAAGATCTATTGGGGGTTTCTGTGCGAGAACTTGGATGCTAGCAGTCGGTGCGGTGCAATAAGCTTTGGCGATATTAAGTAAACCGTTCCTTTGTGCAGAAATTAGTTTACGTTTAGTATGAACTTTATTGATTGTCCATCTCCAAGTGCCACATGCATACGAAATAATAGGAATAAAGATTGCGTCATACACAACAGACATTGCATGCAAGGAAAGTCCACAAACATTTCTGGCCACTTATGAGAAACCCTGGAAAATAACCCCAGTATGGCTAGTGATATATGCAATATGAGGATCCCAACTCAGGCAGTAATCTATGATGACACCCAGATATTTAATTGTTTTTTCAATTTTAATAGATCTATTGGACATTTTAATATGTGGTACCCTGAGATATAAATTGGGGTTTCTAGGCTTATTGAAAACAATGCCTTTAGTTTTCAGGGGATTAAAACATAAGTTATGATTAAGGCCCCAAGTTTGAACAGCATTTAGCAAATTATTACCTTTAAGCTCAAGATCCGCTCTTGAACGGCCTCCTAGAAGGATGAAAAGATCATGTGCATATGCAATAGTTTTATCCTGCCCAAAGCTGTTATCAAAGAAAGCATTAAATGCTATATTCCAGAGCAGGGATCCACACACAGACCCCTGTGGGCATCCTCTGGTTATAGATTTACTGACATGGAGTTGTCCGCATTCTAACACAGCCGATCTCTCATTTAAATAATCATAGTTCAGATATAATATATTCCTTGGACATGAAAATTTTTGTAATTGGAATGTAACTAGGGGCCACCAGGCACTATCAAATGCCTTGGAGATGTCAAGGCTGACCCCTAGTACTGTACATACTTGTTTTCATCCAATAGTTGGTTTATAGAAGTTACAGCTGTATTTATAGCATCTTCTGCAATTCGTATTGGTCGGAAGCCATATTGAGCATTGTTTTTGTAATTGTGGCATTCCACAAACCATAAAAGCCTTTTATTAACAAGCCATTCGAGAATTTTCCCGAGTACAGGTAAAAGTGAGATCAGTCGTGTATCTCCAGGAGATCCAAGTTTAGGAATAGGTATTATTTTAGCCACTTTCCAAAGTGCCAGAAAAATACCACGAGAGAGACAATTATTATATATATTAAAGAGATGGTGAGGGATCAGATCCCATAAATGTTTAGCTATTTCTGAAGTAATTGAATCAATGCCAGGAGCTTTATTATTTCTTAAGTTGTTAAATGCCTCATGTATTTCTTCATATTCGAAAGGTGGCATATCCTTGGTGTCAGTGGGTTTATAGGTATCATTACGCAGCGGTGTTTGTAGGCTAGCCGTTTTTAACTTGCGTTATCTTTGGTCTTTTTTACGATCGGTGAGTGTACTATATATCATTTTGTTGCTGTTGACATGCGCTTTCCAACGCCGTCTTACTTTTTATAATCGGTTTAGACCTTCGGGTGTTACAGGCTTTATTTGGCCGAGACCACGTGGTCGAACTTCGGACGGTTTTCTCTTTGACAAATTCATGTCGTACGCTTTTATGTATTACACCGCTGTGTTCACCTTCCTATCCCGATTCGATCGATATTTTATTTATTAATTTCCGATAATTACTTCGCTAGTTTTAGCGACCGTTACTTGCCGACTTTCGGCTGTTTTTTGGCNTCAATTCAATGTATCTACTTAATCGCGCCAATCTTGTACACGGTATCATTTATTGTATGTTATTCCAGCTGTTTTCATTTTTTGTAACTTTGACTATTTCAATCTTTGCGATGCAGGCGTCATGAGCCCTCTTCTTCATTCTACCCCATCCTCATCCCCTACCCTTCATCACTCTCCCTCTTCCTTCCGAACTTTTCCAACCTCCAGGTTATACCTTTGAGTGATACCTGGAGGACTCCCCTCTTCTTTTAATAATAATAATAATAATATCATTACGCAGCTGTTGCCATGTCCTTGTCTTGGTTATCATTTGGGCAAAAAAGATTGAGTTGTGAAACCATTGTCTGGATGAGATTAGGGGGTACATTAGCATTTATGTTGTTAGATGTTAAAATTGCCATTTTACAGAATTTATTTATACACATTTTAGTCAAAAACCCCCAAGGATTGTTTGCATGTTTATTATAAAAATCTTTCCAACTATTCAATTTAGCATTTTTAATCTCTTGTTTGTACAAGTGTTGACAGCGGAGATAGGCCATTTTATGTTGATTCCTTTCAGAATCATCTCTGCATCTTTGGAAGATCCGTCACAGCTGTCTGGTGGTATTGTGCAAGTTAGTAAGAGTGGAATCCCACCAAGGTAAGGTTCTAGTATGGAATGCTTTCCTAGGTATATACATGTTACATGCTCTATTTATAATATCAATATTCTTGTTAATCATTAAACGAGTCTGGTCAATGTTTTCAGATAAATCATTAATTAATTTGCTATCTAGATACTGTTTCATTCCAATCCAGTCAGCTTTGGCTAAACAGAATTTAAACTTGCATGAATAAGCAGGAAGCATTCCATAATGGTCAGGCAAGATCACCATACTTATCATCGCATGTTCACTGAGGCTGTCCTCTTTTAAAATTCTCCAATTTTTAATGTTAGAAAATATGTTACTGCTGCAAGCAGTAATATCTATCCAACTTTCTTCCCTAGAAGATGTGAAAGTTGAAGGGGAGAAAGAGTTATTCACGATCAAGAAATTATTTTGCATGAAGAACTCTTCAAGAAGTTCCCCATGTTTATCTAATTTATCTCCCCCCTGCAGGGGAATTGGGGGGAAATAAATTAGATAAATGTGGGGAACTTCTTGTTCAGTGTTTGTCAATTATAAATAAGAAAGAATCCTGATTATCCAAGCCAATGTGGAGCAATGCTATCTTAGATAATTGAAAATCAAATAAAATGGATGGCCATAGCAATTTCAGATTAAAAATTACAAATATAGAAGATTTATATGATATCACTTTTAAGCCTCTTTTTATGCCTTGGTGAATTTTATCATATATAACAAAATTTCTTGCTTCATTTATTTTACAGCTAATACATTCAATAGTTTTAAGAATTAAAAATATGTATTATTGCAGTTATATTTCAATATGAATGACTTGTCTCACATTGAAGTTAAATGATATAAAGTAACAAAAATTATTTTGTAATACATGCTATTATTTTAAACTTTTTAAATAAAGTCCATTGCAGTTTTTTGTTTTATAGCAATTTCATCTTTCTTTTCCACAATGTTTTGCAATCACCTTAGCATCCTTTTTCATGGGCAGTCTGTTTTGGATACATCTGCTCCTTTCTTCACAACCCAACTGGCCACACTGTGAGTCTAGCCAAAATCATGACGTGCATGGAAAAAAAAAATGCCTTCTTAATGCTCATAGGGAAAAAGTTAACTCAGCATCAGCCACTCACTTGGTACAGTCAAGGTTAAAAATAATAGTATTTACACACTTAGTGCATTCATGGCAACATTTTTATGAATTATAAGAAAAATGCAATACAGTGATACCTTGGCTTTCATCGATAATCCATCCGAAAACAATTGGCAAAATCCAAAACTGACGAAAATTGAGGCAATTATTTCCATATGAATCAATGTAAATACAATTAATTTGTTCTAGACACTCAAAAACACATTTTATAAAGATAAAAATAGTGTTTAATATTAAAAACAATAAGAAATTAATATAAAATGAATATAAAAGACTAATACAATGGCCTCCAAAACAGAATCGCCATCTAACTGTTTTTGATTGATCCAAATTAATAATAACTGTTTGACATCTTCAATTGTTTGCGATCTCTGTTTCATTAGCACATTCATGCCTTTTGCTACATTAGCCACCTTTATTGCTTCCTTTTTTTGCCATAATGAAACTTAGTGAATGACGACTTCCCATACTTGCATGAGGCTGATTTCAGCAATTTTAATGCCACTCTTGTATTTTCCAATGATTTCCTTCAACTCAATCATGTTCTTGGCTTTCTTCTTCCAAGAGCTGCTATCTCTGGAAACTTTCTTTAGTCCCATGTTGGAGCTAGAAGGGAAGGAAAGCAGCAATGAAATTGTTTGGCTAGATGCATGGGGTAATGCTCACACAACGAGAAACAATGCCACATTGAGTAGAAAAATGCCTTTTGCCAATGGAAAACGTGGGTCACCCTTTGTTTTTGCAAAACTAGCAGTGAGGTTATGTGGGCATTCCAACGAAATCTGAGAAGTTTTTCATGGAAAAAAAATCAATGAAAACCAAAACCGACAATAACCGAAGTCAATGAAAACCAAGATATTACTGTAGTGTATTCACTTATAGGTTCACCTCAGATAATGTAGAACCTTGTTAATCAGAGCTCATGTAATCTGAGATCTACTGTATCTGAATTTTTCTGTCATTCACACAGTTATTTCTTATGAGATCATAAGTTTACTCTATACTATAAATAACCAACAAGTTCATTGTTTAAAATTAAAAAACCCAAATAATCAATTAAAGAAATTATATTATCTAATTATATATATATATTTATATATATACACACATACACATACAGAAAAGTAAATATGGATGATCTACAATACTAAACAAAATTTATTTTTCTTGATGGATCAACAACATTTTTATTAAAGCTTTAATTGAAAAACTAAACAACTACTTACTTTATATCATCAAAAAAAACTCAAGACTGGAACAATCTGTAAAATAATCTAAAAGACTGAAAACAATTGACAAAGAACCAAGGAAGTAAAATTAAATAGAAGCTATAAGAAAGATTTAACAAGGGCAAAATTAGTTTAGAATCAAGAAAATCTAAAATATTAGACAATACTAGAAAGATGAACTATATGGCTTCTTGTTCAAACATACTCTGGTCTAAATAAAAGTTTAGCTCAATAAGTAAATGCCACACTATAAGAAAGAAAATCAATAAATTGATGATAACTGGCAAGACATACTTCTGCACTAAAGACTCAAAAAAGGACAGTATGAAGCAACTGCCAGCCAATAAGCTATTTACCAACAACTTCAAACTTGTGATAGTAATAACAGCAGATGCCACACAAAAATACACAAGAGAAAATAACTTATTTCAACTGAACAGAAAAGGAAACTACAATAGAGCATCAATTATCCGACCCCCGATCAACCATTGCATCAATTATCCGACCCCCGATCAACTGTCACATAGGTTAACCGACTGCGTTCTAGTCGGCATATTCAAATGTCCACTAGTGATGTGGCACTACAATATTTGGCTATGTCTTGGCTACTTTAATATTATTTTTACATGTTTTAGCTGGCAACACTGGCTTGATCATGAAAGGGAGCCAGTATTTATATGAGGCTTAATTTTCTAATTTTTAACGATGCAATAGAGATGATTATTATTTTTAAAAAAAATTTTGTTAGGCTTAACATCAATGAAAATTCAACGCGAAGTAGGTTAATAGTGATATACTAATTACATGGTATTTACATGGTAATTACATGGTAGTGTATTAGTATAGTATATACTAATACACTATACTAATAATTTTTTTATATTTTTTCATATTTTTTGATTATCCATTTTTTCAGTTATCTGACCAATCCCAGTCCCCAATTGAGTCGGATAATTGATGCTCTACTGTATACTGTATATAACTTTATATACAGGGCAAGTCTAAAGTCCCTTGCACTTTTTTCAATGTTATTTAGAAGGTCATGTGTAGAGAATTAGGTGACCTTTTTGACAACCTTGAAAATTATGTTCAAGGTCATAAGGTAAAATAAAATCATTTCTACTCATAAATTTAAAGTTTCAACTCATGCAGTCCTAAATATATCTATTTGAATCTAGAAAATGGTTTTAGACTAATTAAATGATGCTCTTTAACTTTATCATTGAATCTTTCACATTACCTCTGCTCATTACAAAGTTACACAAATGACCTTTGTTGACCTTAAAAATAATTTAAGGTCAACAAACAGATCCCATCTGGTTCTCCGTATATGATTTCCTAAGTAACTACATTAACAAAATTAACATATCTTCAGTACTTACAGAATGAAAAGAGTGCAAGAAACTTTTGACTCAGCCTCTATATAAACACATAAAAGGTCACCTTCTAATAAATAAAAACTGGACTTTAGATTGATTATAAAAATGTTTCCTAAATAAATGAATACTGAAATACTTGGAAATGATTGGTGTTAGTAAAATAAAGAAATTTATAAACATAAGTCTGAATAATTTTATAGAAAGTAATAGAAAACTATGCCAGATTAGCATCAAAAAATTTTTTGAAGAAAATTTCATTTTTTTTCATTATAATTCATAATCTCTACAATTCCATTATCAATAGTTTTTGAACAAACTGAGCAAAAAATATAGGGTATCGTGTGCACTTTTAAATATTAACAGATTTGGAACTATACATGGTAAAATTAATCTGTAAAAAACATAAGCCTGATGTGTCTAGATTTTTTCTTGTTATTTCAAAAAATTTATTATTATTATTATTCTTGCACATTATTAATTTTTTTTAACTTCAAAATGAGTTTTCTTTTCAAAATTGTTATTGACCAATGGCTTCTTTAAAAAGTGCACTGCATTCTTTAATGCTGAAATCCATCACTTCTGTCTGAAGAAGGGTTTGTGGGTCAATAACAATTATGAAAACAAAACAGCCATTTTAAAGTTAAAAAAAAATTTTAATAATGGGCAATAATAATAATCAATTTTTGAAATAATAAGAAAAAAACTAGATACACCAGGTTTATAAATGTTTTTACAGATTAATTCTACCATGTATAGTTCCAAAACTATTAATATTTAAAGCTCTGCACATACTTTATAGCCACGCCTCAGTTTTCACATCTTCAGAACAATCTACAATTCTTGAATAATTGAAATTAAACCACATCTCAAGCATAGCTGAAATATACAAAAATACTCAAATAAAAACCTTTTAATTAAATGCAAACATTTAGAAGTTAAGAACAAAATTTTATCTTAAAAAATATCATCAAATTAATTAACACCTAGGCTTGAGTTTTCTGACATTGCAGTTGACGGTAGCTCAATGATAGAAAACTCTGTAGTAACCATATGGAAACAGAGTTAGAAACACTTATTAAAATATCAGGAAAATGATCATCACGAAAAGACTCTGCAAACATAGAACCACACTGGCAGGCTGTAGTTTCTTGAGAAAGTGGACATGGAATAATACAAACTCAGTGATCAGTTGAAGACAGTTTTGACAAATATAATGATGCAATAAAGGCTTACTGAAATAAAATATAAAGGGCTAATGAAATATATATAAAAAAAACAATAAAACTTGGTAAANTGATTAATAGGATTACTGCATCTATGCAAGCATAGAGCCCTTCATCAGAATCAGTTTGGCTTCTCTAAAAACAAAGGTACAGTAGATTCCATCCATTGGGTCATTAACTACATCCACCATGCTAAACAAAACAATCAGCATACCACAATTATCACTATTGACTTTAGAGGTGCCTTCAATCATGCCTGGTGATATTTTATCCTGCACACATTATATGCTCATCACTGCCCTCAAAATCTTTACAAACTTCTTCAGTCCTATCTTAGCAATAGGAGTGTAGGTCTTTTTTTTTCATTTCATTTTTTTATTTAGTATTTATTCGTACATTAAAATAACATGCACATCCTGGTCCTGCTTTTGCATTACCAGGGTTATAAGGTTACAAATACAATTAGAAGAGACTAGTTTTACATAATTGAATTTCATAAATTTTACATAAAATTTTAAAATTTAAACTAAGTAAAAGCGAGTGTAAAATTATCCTAATTAATATTTAAATTAAAAATACCATTTTGTATTAAAGTAATACGACAGAAAAACATTATACGTTAACAGAGAATTGATAATAAAAGTGCTTAACATCAAAATAAATCTAACTTAACACTAAAAACTTAATGTATTAACTTAAACTAACAACTGAACTACCACAATACAGTCCTTTAGTTATGTGTGGGAGTGAAAAGTGGTGAAATTTTTTGCACAGGTAAAAATTTTTGAAAAAATTTGGAGACTTAAAAAACATTCCAAAAATTCAAAAAACAAAATTTTTTTAGGGGGGCCGAAAGGACCGAGTTTTATGTAAGGCTATGTAACATGCCCGAGTTAACTCGGGTGAAGAACTAAAGGAATTAAATTAATTAATTAATTTAATTAATTAATTAACATTAAGCATTGATAGAATTTCTGTAAGTCAACTGAAAAAGCAACATTTATGGTAATTAATCCAAATTATTATATAATGTTCTTGCATCCTCTATCAGAATCTGTATTTTAAGTTTGTTGAAAACTAATCAATATTATAGAAAATTCATTTAATTCAGATTGAAGTAAATATATAAAGTTATCACAGGTTCAATCATCTACTGTGAAATCATTGATTCAATATCATTATAGGACTACTACTACTCAACAAGAAATAGATGGATCCTTCAATGACTCCCAGATTAATTTGTTAAACTTTTTATGCACAATTAAGAGTGTGAAAGACAATTAAGAGTGTGAGAGACAATGGAGTGTGAGACAATTAAGACAATTAAGAGTGTGACAATTAAGAGACAATTAAGAGTGTGAGACAATTAAGAGTGTGAGAGACAATGGAATATTTACTCTATTTATTTCAGCTACGAGTTAGCCATAGTGATTTTGAAAAAGAATTTTTGATTAATTATAGATGTAAATATAATTATTTCATTAAATTATTGAAATTATAAGATCTGCATATACCATTCAAGATAATTTATTATTTCATATTATCAGGTAGAGCAGAAAATAATGTCCAATTTTCAGGTGAGTGGTTGGTTTATTCTTCAAACCTAATTTATTAATCTCCTACATCTACCCTTGGTTTACTACGACAGTTTTCTATGACTGTTCTCCATCTGATGAGTAGTTTGTTTACACCTTCTGAAAAAAGCACTGGATTTACTCCTCCAATGCATGAGATATTTCATTTTCTTTTATAAAGAAAATTTATTCAATTCTGGCACTTCAAATTACAAATATATTGAACAATGTATTTTAAGCTGAGAATGAATAGATATTAGCATTACTTGATAATATGCTATAAGCAAATGTAATTTTATTATTTACAATGAATAAATGAATAGAGAAATCCAGTTTTTACTTTACCTTGTTTACTTAGAATAATTGCAGAATCGAGAAGAATTTCAAGTTCTCCTTTTGGTAAAACTGGTACTACCCATCTTGGTCTATTAATCATTTCATCTAATCTCGCCAATTCAGCATGAGGAAATTCTGGTTCTATACATTCTAAAACTTCTTCATCTTTCCAATTTTCTGATGATTCTGTTACCTAATATAATTAAATTTTTATCAATACTATGCACTATCATTACATTAAATATATTTTATAAATTTTCTACATTTATAATTAATATTCCATTTGACAAATCCTACCAAACTAAAACAGTTATATAAATGTAAATTAACTTTACTACTATATTTGAATCCCCTGTCATATCTCCACCTTGTTATGGCAGGGGGCTTGTTATGGCAAGGGGCACCTTGTTATGGCAGGAGGCAGTGATCTGTGCTGTGGTGTCTTGATGGGTTTTCCCATCTGAGTGCTGTGACCAGGTCCAAAGAGTCCAGTACCTCCCACAAACTAAGAGCACAATGCCTCTAATCTTGACATTGCTGGATGTTTGCCAATGCCAAAAAAGGGTATCATACAAAGGCTGGAAGATACCCAGGTAATATAATGAGTGCCATGAACAATCACCTTGGGCACCAGGTTACATCCCATTGTAATCAGATTTGCATCTGCATTGGAAGCTCTCAGATGTTGACCATATATTTCCCCCATGTTATATCCCACACACAGATTTTTTTTCTAAAAATGTATGTGAAATGGTATGTTGGAAGTTCTCCAACAGGTTCAAAGGAACTAATTGATCCTTCATCTCCCACTCCCTCAGGAATGTCCTTCTGAAGTGAGTAGAGCATACTGAAGAATCTGCCCTTGCCAGCTCTATCTGCAGGATCTCTCTTGATCTGGCATCTTCCTTAAAGGTGACAGACATGGCTTCTTCATAAGCCCCTGCTACTTCTGCTCCTGATGGCGGTGGGACCCAGATTGAGAATGGGTTCCATCTTCTCAGCCAGAGATATACTTTGTTCTTTAAAGTTTTTTGGAGTGCAGTTCATGGTCTGTGAAGCAGAGATGAAAGCAGCAGAAAATGGAAAGTGTAGAATCAAATAAATTCACTATTTATCACACCGGAACTACTAAACAATTTACACACCTGAACCATTTACGGTGTGATCACGCAAAAATAGGTAAACAAACGTTTTCGAACCCCTAAACGACATGTTTGAAGGAATTTCTACTTATAACGGGATATCAAACATCTTTATAGAAACTGATTGGAACCTGAAGCAGAATCCAGAAGGGGTTCGAAAATGTTTGTTTACCGATTTTTGCGTGATCACACCGTAAATGGTTCAGGTGTGTAAATTGTTAAGTGTAGAATCTTTGGATACCCTTACCACTTCTGAAAACTGCAATCCTATGGCTGTGTGCAGTTCTAAATATTCTGCTTCAGCACTGAGAATGCCTCACCCCTTTGCATTAAACCCCTAGCATCCCAAAAGTTTCTAATAGAACTGAGAACATAGCTGAAAAAAAACTAAACCGGTTGCAAAACAATATGATGGCCACCTGGCCATCATTCCTGATGACAACCTGAATATCTTTCTCTTCTGATTTATCACATCATATTCAGGACTTTCTCCTGAAGAAGATTAACAAATCTGTGAGCCTGGCCAATCCTCATAGGTTTGTTTCTTGCAACTTTCTTTAGAGGTCATTGAGATTGGCTTGCTTCTCATTGAAAAAAGTGACTTGGCTTAGGGAGTGTATTGAAACCTTCGCTCACAGATAAGTCCTTGACTCACTGTTGACTCATCAGGGTTGTCTGCCCAAATCTGCAAACATTTTTATTAGTGATCACAGGCCAAAAACATGAATATCCTCCTTGAATTCATAAGAGACTTGGACTCAGAACCTGGGTCTGACAACTGAGCACAAAAGGATGCTAGATAAGGTTTTTGGCCCCTCTAGCCAAGTGTTTTCTGGGATTGCCAGGTGACTTTTAAGATCCTTGGTAGTCAGCAGCTTTAGGGCCAAACAGAAGGCCTATTGGTGATGGCTTGCAATTGTTGGTTCCAGAGCCTAGCTGTAGACCAATAGGTACTAGTTTTGGGGCCTAATTTGAGGTCATTGCCCACTGCTGTAAGCTAAATTGGCAGCTTCTGGGCTTTCTGTAGTAGCAAGCTTGCTGCTGCTGACTCATTGTCAGCTAGCAAGGCCTAACTGACTGGCCCAGTGCCACTGACTCACAGTGAGCTTCATCATAACATGTGGAGTTTCCACTAAGACTAAATCATCACATTAAGATTTATCCAAATCAATCTCCAAAGCTACAAAGTGGCTCTTGCAGTGCTGAGTCACTGTATAGTAAAGGATGACATTGACATAACCATGATACAGGAGTTATGTTTTCAGGGGTCGGGTCTTGTCTAACTTAGATAGTATCCTTTATCACCAATCACCTGTTAAGGATCCTATAAACTTGTAATTTTGTTAGTAAACAGATTCAAATATTCCACAACTCAGATCTCTGGACAAGAGTTGCATGTGTAATAGTTGATGTTAATGGTGTTAAGGAGGAGATTTTAGTCTCCTCTGCATATCTTCCTTATGATGTTATTGAACCTCTCTTTATAGTGAGATCAGATCTGTGGTAGATTTTTCTATCACTTATCACACTCCTCTTCTTCCTCTCCTAATTGGTTTTGATGTAAATGCACACAACAGTATTTGGATGTAAGGATAACAATCCCAGAAGAGATGATCTCGTAGACTTTTAGGTGAATATAGATCTGGTAATCTTAAATAAAAACCCACTTATGTCACTTCCAAATGTATGGAAATTCTGGACCTCTACCTTCTTATGATTTAGATAGTTAGCAGAGTAGTGAATTGATGTGTCTGATAAACTTCCCTGTCTGATCACAGTCACATCATATTCAGCCTTAGTTTTGTTTCTAGTTTAAAAAGGGTGACCATCTTGCAACCCAAAGAAGACTGATTGGGCACTTTTTAATTAGCAAGAGAAGCAATCCAATCTGGAAAATTGGGTTGCTTCTCTTGATTTGGTTCTATTTTCAATATTGAGTTAACTGTTGATCTTTGTGCAACAGCACATTCTTTAGTCCTACATTATTAGTAGTCCTACTCAAGGAAAGTTCACCCATCGTGTAGTTCCTTGGTGGAACATGACATTGAGCTCTCTGAGGTCTTCAACTTAAAAATTATTTAACTGAACTAAGTATACTGGGAGTTTTATTATAAAGCTCTCAGAAGGCAAACTAATCTTCATGAAGAAAACTTTGGCTTGAACATTTTTAACGTTTCTAGCAATTCCAGACTAACAAAGATTTTACCTAAGGAATACTGCCCTGAACTAGGTTCCTTGATACTTTCTGATGATAAGTCTTTCTGCTTGGGAAACTATTCTGTTTACTTGAGGCACATTTCTCAGGCTCCAAATTGATAATTCAAGTAAGCCCTTGGCATTTTCTAAGCCCCTCACCCAGAACTAATAGGAAATCCCAGAGATTGGCTAGACTGATGGTTTTTACTTTTAAGATTCAACAACAATTAAATCGTTTGATCCATTTAAGTTAACTGGGCCTGATGGCATCATTCTGGCTAACCTGCAATATGGAGCTGACATTTTAGCTCCATTCTCACATTTACTGTGTTTGTCTGACATTACACTATGTGTCATCTGCCTGTGACTTAAACTTTTAAAACTACTTAAAACTTTTTCTGAAGCCAAGGCTTTTAGACCTATTAGCCTAATATCTTTTATGTTAAAGACATTGGAGAAATGTATTGATAGGCATCTGAGGGACACTAGTATAATAAGGTTTCTTCTTCATTCTCTTCAGTTTGTTTATGAATCTGGCAAATTGTGAGGCTACTTTATACAATTTGATCTTCCAAAGTGAATGAACTTTAGATGTCAAGGAGATTGTATTAGCTGCATTTCTTGACATTGAGGTTGCTTTTGATAAGGCTTCTTTCAAGACTACCAAATATGCTGCCCTTTAGCATGGCACAGTTCAACTAGTTTGCTGGATTATTACTTTATGCTACCCCACTGTCGCATGGAGACTTCCCTTTTTGGAACTTTCCTGAGAGAATCTGTAGTGTAAAGCTATCCTCAAAGTGACATTCTTTTATTCTTGTTGTAGTGTCTTGTTGCAGACAGTCTCCTGACAGACCTTAATAAATATAGGTTTTATTCTCAGAATTATGCATATCATGGTTCTGCTTTGTATGGGGAAAATTCTCCAATACTCTGTCAGACCTCCTTCGAAGAAACCTGGAATTGTGTGCAGAGTTTGTGCAGGCATAACAGCTTAAGCATCAGTCCTGACAAAATTGTTATTGTTCCCTTCACTCACAGGAAAATTTTAACTAGTTTCTGTAAACCTCTTCTCTGTAGTAAAAAGTGAGGTTTTCTTCCCAGGTCAAGTACCTTGGGGTTTTACTTGACTGTAGCCTGTTATGGATCTTACATCTTGAGATGATGTTAGACATGGTCAGGCATATCTTCTGGTTATTATATGATTACAGGTTACCTGATGGAATGTTATAGATAACATTCCATTGGGTAACTGTTCTGTCGCACCTGAAGAACTCAGGAGGAGTTGGAAAACATTTTCGCAGTGTTTGTTTTTTGTATTATATGCACCAGAAATTTGTTCAGTGTCTGTTGTTACATACATCCCAGTGTGGAGTGGTGTATATTGTAAGTAAATTTAACAAAAAATGTATATTTCACATATTTTCATATGCATCATCACATAACATGAATTTAAAATTTGCACAAATCTAGATAACTTAGTAATGAGATTTATAATTTTCTATTACATAATCATCATCAGATATGTAAGGATTATAATCAAAATTTGATTATGATCTTCAAATTAATATCATATATTAATTTGAAGATTTATAACAATTAAGAGACTTGATCAGCATAGTTATAATTGTTGTAGTTTTAAACTGTTACATACAGTATATTATTGTGTATAAAAATAAAAGAATCGTAGAGTGATGAAATAGTTTAGGTTACAAATTTGGATATATATAAAACTTCGATAAACAAAACATTTTTTAACTAATGTAGAACTTGGTAAATGAATTTTATATTGGGCAAAAATAAAAGCAAACATATTTGAAAAATTGATGGTTTGGTAAATTATTGAATATTATATTTAGAATTTTTACAACTTTCAATTCTTTCATCTACATAAAATAAAATATTAATTAAAAGACTTCTTGTTATTTTTTACATTTTATATTCTTCCAAAGGTTGTTCATAAAGTTTCAATAACCATTTCCAGCATGATTACATACAACTAACATTAATTTCTATTACAGTAGTACCTCAGGATACGAATGCTCCAGCATAAGAAATTTTCAGGATACGACATGAAATTCGAACATATTTTTGCTCCATGATACAAACAAAAACTCACCATACGACATTACATTAGTTCACAGTGCCATTTTTTATTCACTTCTGTTCATTGATCTCAGTCTACGTGTTTGCTTTGTTGTGGAAGGATCTCACTCAATAAAGGAAATCTTGAGGTATTATCAGAAAGTGACTGATTTTATTGAAATGAAACATCCCAAAAAGGTTCACACTGGCCGTATTGCTGCTAACAGTAATGACATTTGCCTAAGTCATTTTAGAAACATTTTAAAAAGTATGCAAAGCCAAACCTCTTTGGATAGATATTTTACCAAGCGACCGCTATCCAGTGAAAGTGCTGGTGGAAGTGAAGGAAAGAAAGCAAAAAGCAGTGAATAAAAAATTTTAAAAAGTATATAAAACAAAAAAGATAAAAAAAAATTAGTGTTAAGTTATTTTTAAGTTATTGTTACATTATGTTACGTAAATTAAGTTTAAGTATCATTTCTCTTCTCCCTCTCCTCTGCCACCAGTTTATCACCTCCACCACAGTCTATTCTCGAAGGTAAAGTGCAAATAAAACTACATTTTTTTTATCAATTATTATTCTATTATGGTTATTTATACATTTACAACTACAAAATGCATTTTTCAGTGTTTTCCTTACTAAAGTTATTTTTTCAATGTACTACTTAGCTTTAATTTGAGTGTTTTTTCGTGTTGGAACGGATTATTTGGTTTTACATGTAATCATATGGGGGAAAATGATTCACCTTACGACATTTTCATGATATGATCTCAGTTTCGGAAGGGATTAATTTTGTATCCTGATGTACTACTGTATTTGACAATTCACATAATTCATGCTCACTTCCTGTAATACTAAATGTTTTTTTAAATTGTCAAATAATACAACAACAACAACATTATCAATTGGAAATTATAATCTGGTATCTGAATTCAAAAAAGAATGTGTTAATTTAAATGGGACATTGGTGGGTGATGTATGTTAACCCTAGATAACTAATCATTCGTCCACAAGACGATGCACCTCCACTCGAAAGTGAAATTTAGAAACTTTCCCGCGCTTCCTGCCGGTCATTCTTTTTCTACCTTAATAATTTTAATAAACAGTGCAGTGTGTGATGTAATTGTGTCCACACATCAATTAGAAATGGACTTACAGCCATCCCATAGTCTGCTTGATGAAAGTTTAGTTACTACATAAATTTGTTGCAAAGGCATGTACAGTACATTATGTACATTGTTATGGTTGCAGATGTAAACAGTCAGTACATGATAAATGCCATTCCCTATTTGGAAAAAGGTACTGATCCTCAGAAACAAATATTGGCTACGTTTTTCATAAAGGAAATAACATCTATTTTACATAGAACAAACTGTAACATTACTGTGGATAACAGGTTCACATCTGTATCTTTGGCAGATGAACTATTGAAGTCACCTTATAATTTGACCTTAGTTGACACTCTTAGAAGTAACAAAAGAGAAATTCCTGAAAAATTAAAAAATTCTTAATCACACGCTGTTGATACAGTAGAATCTCGCTTATCCAGACTAATTGGGGATGAAAATAGTCCAGATAATTGAAAGAATAACAATAGACAGCAAAAGATATGTACAGTACATACATTATGAATAATTTTTATTTATCTAGATTTACATATACTGTAGCCTCCATATTAAATTATTTTTTATTAAGAAATTCAATTATTGTTTAACTTCATAATTTTTTCATTTTGTTTTTTTATATCTGAGATCATTGACATTCCAACACCATATTTATTAGATAATGAATGTCCAGACTCACCACGTTTCAAACCATTGATTATATCCAATTTGTCTTTAATGATAATACAACACGTTTTCTTTTTGATGACATATCGATAGTAATAAAAATAAATACTGTATTTAAATCGTGATCAAATTTTCAAGAAACAAACATTCGTATTGAATTTGTACTACTACTGACCGGTACTAACAGACTACTTATTGTTTAAAGGCCCTCTGGTGGCACAAGAAGACGGATTTTATAAAATAAAAAACAGTTGAAACTGTCAAATTTTTATTCATAAAAATGTAAACTATCATTTTATGACGATTAAAATTTTTTCATTGTGTTCATGGCTTTTAAGTAATGCATAAACCTTTGAGGTGCGAGGCCATAGGCGGTGGCCCATGTCGCCCATGCCTTATGCTACCATTGGCCATAGAAATGATGTAATTTCAATATAAATTGTTTACAAATTTGTATGTCAAGTTATATTTTTATTACAACACAAAATGTATTGAAAAGTTTACGACCACTGTGCCGGGTGAGACATTGTTGGAACAAAAAAAGTTGTGTGTTCCATCATATACATAAACAGTATTGCAATTCGCCAAGTGCAAATCAGCAAATTCGTAAAATTTTTGTTTATTTTGAACAATCCAAATAATCAAGGTTCTACTGTACTTCAATATTTTGTTACGACGGCAATAAGACATTAGTTTCGTACAAAGCCAAGTCAAATAAAGTTGTTTATGTTTTGTTGACTATTCATGATCAACTTAACATCGATGAAAATACAGGAAAACCACAAATAATACATTTTTATAATAGTACAAAGGGTGTGGTAGACACAGTAGATCAAATGTGTTCAAATATGAGTCAAAACCAAAAGGTGGCCACTATGCGTGTTTTATAATATGTTAAACCTATTAGCAGTCAACAGCTATGCTATCTATGTCTCTAATAACATTAGAAACAAAAACACCCAATGTCCCAGCAGGATTTCTTTATGAAGATGGGAGACAAACTCATGGAGCCCCGGCTACAACAGCGGTTACAGTGTCTTCGAGGCATGATATCAGAACCATGATACAGGATATTCTAGGTGATGTGCCCAGTGTAGAAGCTCATACTCATTCTGCATCAAATCCACGTAAAATATTCTAATTATGTCCATCGAAAGCTCGACAAATGACAAAACACCGTTGCATGAAATGCAAAAATGCGATTTGTGGCCTCCATAATGTTAACATATGTAGCAACTGCGTGTAATGTTATTTCCTAAATATTTTGTCCTTATTTAGTTCCTATTTATCCATACTATTGTGTCATGTAACAAGTTATTTTTATTAAACAATTTTGTTGATATTAATGTATTTTAATGTGTAGTCTGCTCGACAAATGTGTAGTTATACAGTAGAACCTCGATTATCCGGATTTTCGATTATCCGGATTGTTCAAAATAAACAAAAATTTTATGAATTTGCTGATTTGCACTTGGCGAATTACGATACTGTTTATGTACGTGATGGAATGTATAACTTTTTTTGTTTCAACAACGTCTCACCCGGCACAGTGGTCGTAAACTCTTAAATTTATTTTGCGTCGTAATAAAAATATAATTTGACATATGTATTTATAAATAATTTATATTCAAATTATATCATTACTATGACCAAGGGCGGCGTATGAGCAACGTGGGCCACCGCCTATGCATCGCGGTGCGAAGGGCCTCGCGCCTCGAAGGTTTATGCATTACTTAAAAGCCGCGAACGCGACGAAAAAATTTTACTCGTCATGAAACGATAAATAGTTTGTCAAATTTTTATTCATAAAAATGCAGTTTCAACTGCTTTTTATTTTATAAAATCCGTCTTCTTGCATCACCAGAGGTCCTTTTAAACAATAGCTAGTCTGTTAGCGCTGGTCAGTAGTAGTCCAAATTCGATACAAACGTTTGTTTCTTGAAAATTTGATCACGATTTAAATACAGTATTTATTTTTAATATTACCGATATGTCATCGAAAAGAAAACGTGTATTATCATTAAAAGACAAATTAAAGTATTTGTTTCGATTATCCGGATTTTTCCTTATCCGGACTACCTTCATCCCTAATTAGTCCGGATAATCGAGGTTATACTGTAATGTAACTGAAAATTAAGTTTAGTTATCTAAAGTTAAGTACCTGAATCAATTCCTAATGTCTTCCTTTTCTCAATTATTTTATTTGCTTCCATATTTGCAATTTCTGTATTTTTGAAAGATTTCAGGTTTACTCCCTTTTTTCCATCTAAGATTCGTCTTGTCGTCAATGACTTTTCAGTAGTGATAGCAATTTTATTGACGACAGTAATAGATTTGTGTGTTGAACTCAATACACCAAATTAGAAGTTCCTCAAAAGTTTAAGCCAACATGGTCAAAAAGAGATTGGTTAATACCATGGTTTGGAACATTATGCAACTAATGCTGTCCTGGTGGACAACATTAGTTGCAGTATTACTTGGTCTGCTATTTACAATTTTAATCTGTATACTAGAGACCAAATTTAAAAAGTTTTTGGATAGTATAATATTTTTAGAATTCTACTTAATCATGCTATTTTACAATTAGAAAATTATTCTACATTATTCAATCAAAAGCAAACTTTCTTTATAAATTGTATGTAATTCCAAAAAATAATGCATAATCCATACTTGATGTTTATCATGCAAATCATTTAATGTCTGATAAGATCTTAAAAGATATTTTCAGAAGGAAGTTGAACCAATGGTCAGAAACCATATTATCAGAGGAATGCTGTAAGTGACAACTGAGAAGACATAAGTGGGTGGTAGTTATGAATAGGCGGGTAAAGATTTGAGAGCAAGAACAAAGCAGGAGAAGTGGTGCTTAAAATGGTGCATATGATTTAGTGCAGCTAACACATTTTTCAAGAAAAATAATTATTATATCCTACAATAATGGATCATATAGTTCATAAAATAGATGGTGTTCTTTCACCCTTGTTGTGGATAATCTCAAGGGACCTTAATAGTTCTGGATTGCATGTCCAAGGATATAAAGACAATATTGTTCTACTTTATATCAGAAAATTTCCCAGCACTCTGTTCGTAAGTCAGACCTTATTCAAAGAGACCTGACACAGGACTTGCCTTTTTTATGCCCCATACATAAGGTTTGTCATCAGCTCCATGCAAATTTAGTTTAGATTCATCTGAAAACAGCATAATCCTGTATGTCAGTGTCAGTCAACACTCAGCTCCATGCTTCCATGCTGTTTAGCCAAGATAAGACACTGTACATCTTAGTTGTCACTAATGCCTTCTTATATAGATAGTAAGCATTTAAACTGAAGTTATACAGTTTATGTACTTGCTTTTAAATTTATCTGCTCTATCCATTTTACTTTCAGCCCTAAAAAACTAGCAATGTTCTTGAAGGCTAAGACACTAGCATCCTATCATGGCACAACATACTCAAATGTTTACCTTCCGATTCAGCTTTTCTTTCATTGTTGCCATGTTCACACCGACTTTGCAACAAATCCAAAATTGTTAATTAATGACATTTTTTGTTCAAATGTAGTTATCTAAGATGATGATCTGAAAGAAAACTGAAAAAATTTCTAGTAATAAAATGTATTTGGCTCCTTGAACTAAGCAGCTTTACAGCATTGCATATTACAATGGGTGATCAGTTAACGAACAGTTTGGACTGTGAACAAATCGAACAATGAACACCTGACAGAACAAACACAAGAAGCAGTGATGCATTTAAGATTTGTAAAACTATATTTTACTGGCATCTATGAATAGTTTATAGAACTAGACTTTCACAGCTGTATACAAAACCATTTTTGCACTAGTTGATTTCTGTTTTCTGAATTTTTATAAGATAAGTGTTTTTCTGTACTTTTTATTCAAAAAAAAAAAAAACCTGATAATATTACGAAACCTAAACATAGTGGAGTGTCAAGAGCTGTGTTCACTACAGAAACTTAGCAAGAGATAATAGCCAGTAGGAACATCAGACATCTACCCACTCTCTAGGTAGAGAGTGGGTAGATGTCTGATGTTGCTAAGCAGTATTAGTTCAACAGGTCTACGGTAGGCACAATCTTAGCTAAGAAAGGTATAATGAAAAAAATTCAAATAGATAAAGTGATGAAAATGGTATATGAGAAACAAAGATGTGCCATCTATAAAAAAATGGGGAGATTGCTTTCAGTTTGTTATTACGTGTAAATAAATGTATTAATTAATAAATTATATAAAATTTATTTATTTTTTGGGGTCATCAGAACGAACTAATTAAATTTCCATAAAAATCTATGATAAATTGATAATCAGTTAATGAATAATTCAGATAGCGAACATTGTCTTGGAACGGATTATGTTTGTTAACTGATCACCCACTGTATTTACTGCATAACATTCATTTTAATTGGTAATATAAAACAGCTCATAGATCTGAAGAAATTATAACAAATATTTGTCAAAATTGTTTGTATATTTGTTGCTTTAAGTTTTATACACCACACTTTGTTATATAGATACAAAATTTCAATACTGTGCATTTTTTTCATTTTAAAATGTTTTTAGAATATAATAATAATATTATATTCTAGTATAGTAGTATAATAATAATATTATATTCTATATTATATTCTATAATAATAATAATTATTATTATTAGTATAAATGAATAAAAATATTACCGTGGTAGGACTAGGTGAATTTTCATCAGCCGGTTGTGAAGGCTTTTCTTCTTGCCAATCCCCCCCTCCACCTTGTCCCCCTTGTGTAACAATAGTCATAGCGGCGTATGTAAAAAACTTTCAATGTAAGTTAAAACTGCAGAAAACTGGAAACATATATGAGATGTCTTCAGCATGAGTATAAATCTGAAATAAATTCGTTATTAAATACAGTGAATAATACAATTATAATCACAATTCCTCAAATTCAAAGAAAGATTTTATTATCCTAATAAGAGAAATTTATTAAATTTTATTTTATTACGATTTTGTAGTTAATTTGAAATATTTTGAAAATTAATAAAAAAAAACTTGAAGGCATTTTTTTCAATTTTCAGAACATTTTATTACATAAAATATTTTTGTATCTTTTATAAATAAAAAAAATTATATTCTATGATTTTTAAACTTATTGCCAAGTAATTATAAAACTTAAATAATAGCAGTTTTCTAACATTGTCACAGTTCATTTAATGTACAGTAATACCCCGACTTACGCTATTTTCAAATCTCGTCGATTCATCTTTTGTTTGAGCGCCACACAACCCTTGATTACTCACTCCCTCCACACTATTGTTCAGCTTACATGTTCAGATGTGTCGCGCGGAATCCACACATAGCTACGATTTATTTTGTGTTATTTATTTCTGTGTTTGTTATATCTACGGAGACTCGAGAGACTCTACTATGTCATCCAAACAAAGTAGAACTAATTATTCGCATCAAACAAGAAAAGAAAAACTTTATCTTTGGAATGTAAAGTTAACATTGGGTATGTTCGTAAAGTCGAACGAGTTAA
>NW_019384545.1:539821-557833 GCF_000671375.1 Centruroides sculpturatus | reverse complement strand
AAATGGGGAATATCGCACTTCTGACAATCGCAGCGAGTGTGTGGGCTAAATTTGGAGAATCCGTGCTTCTCGCATGGACAACTGTATGTGGTCGGCTCACGCGTCGAAAAACCTTCCGATTTATTCGTGTACACACCAGACAGAAAAACAAAAAATATTGTGTATCCACAAACACTCCAATAAATAAATAGAATTGAAACGACACTTTCAAATGTTTTCCCGATGAAAATGAATAATAATAATAAGTTTCAATAAAAATAATGAAATGTAAATTGAATTTTATCATAACGAGTTTGCTTGAATTTCCTTTCTTCTGAGATCGCAGCAATGCGCGACAGGTAAGCTAGTTTTGATATAAAATGTAAATGAACAATTACATAGAACAATTATTTATAAAATAAATTATAGCTCAAAACTTCAGAGTGTACATATTATTATTATTTGATAATTATTAGAGATTAGAGATAGTTATTTGGTTATTTAAATAAATTTCAGAAAAAACTAAGATTATACATTAGGTAATTATAGATACATTAGGTACTAGCTAAATCTAAATTCACCGAGTAAAACATTTCATAATTAATTTACATTAATTCTATTCTATTTCCAATTTTTTTTCAGTCAAATAATTTTTATTTTTACTTTTCCAGCTGTTATATATAGCAGAAGGAAAGTATGGCAATCGGTCAAAAAATGATCCCCCCAAGATTTTGACATTTTTGGTCTTAGGACACTTTGAAACGTCAAGAAATGCAAAAAGTTTGTGGGGAGGGTAATTTCTGTATTTATGGATGTTTGTGCTTGTGGGGGGCATGATTTTGTTCACTCTGTTTGAAATTTAATAACTCCTGTGCTTTTTGTTGAAAATTTCTAAAATTTTAAATTAACACTCCTAAACCTTATAACTCCAGTAATAAACATTTAATATCAAACTAACATTTTCGACCGTACATTTAGTCTTCTTCGGGTTTAAAAAACTGTTAGATTAGAACATGTGAATGCATAGAACAAAAATTCTAAAATTATTTTCAAAAAATGGAACAGTACCACCGTAATTTATATACTTTCCAGAATTCGAGTAAGAAGTTTTGGTTCTAAAATTTTGCAAAAAGGTTTGTTTATTAAGGGGTTTGATGCTATTGAATTTTGGTTGTTAAAGGTTGAGGGGGTGGGGTTGTATGTATCTCCAGTAGGATCAAACTTAATGATGATTTTACTTATTATTAGCATTTAAAATTTTATTTTGTAAAACTCATCTTTACCCTCAAAATTAAGGTTTTTGCCATTTTATAATACAGTAGTGTGTCGATTATCTGAATCAATTGGGGACTGGGGTTGTTCAGAAAATCGATATTTCGGATAACTGATTATGTACGAAAAAATATATTAATTTATCCCATCTTGACATTTTTCTCCGTTGCGTGTCGCTTTGCGTTGAATTTTCGTCGATGTTAAGCCTAACGAAGACTATTGTATCATTAAAAATTATTTTTTTATTTTGTACGAACAAAATAAATATATTGAAAAATATAAAAACAATAAAAGTATACTTCAGAAGTTAATTTAGTATCAAAAACGTAAAATATTTGAGTAGCCCAAGACATAGCCAAAGATTGCAGTGCCACAGCACTGGCGAAAATTTAAATTTGCCGACTGGAATTCTTTCGGATGATTGACTTTCAGATAATCGACACTCTACTGTAGTTAAAAATATAAAATGATAACAGATGGTACTACCAAAATTTTAAATGTTTCCAGGAAAGTTAAGCAACTCATTGCTGGTTTATTTTGATATACAGGGTATTTCAAAATTATGTTAACATTTAAATAAAAAAAACATTTTATAAAGTAAAACCTACATAAACTGGAATCACTCTGTACCAAATTATTATTATTATTTTTTCAAGTTTATTTTGAACAGGTTTTGATATTTTTTTTTTTTTACCTTTACCTACACCAGATAAGAGGTTACACTCACTTTAAACTACACAGTTACATTCTTTTTGTAGTAAAATCACTTTTACATACAAAAAAAATTTGAGTAGTATGCTTAATCCAAAGATATTCCAACTAAAGATAAGAGTATTCAACTGCAAAACATTCTTGTTGTTCCCAAGAACTTGTGCTAAGTTTTGAATACTAAGGGTTCTTGAATAAGATCCTTATAATACAAGCTACCACAGCAAACAAGCCAATTCAAGTACAAAGAATTAGTGTCTTGCTCTGCCATTGAAAATTTTAATATCATTACAGTAATATAAATTAAGTTATTCTGTGATCTGACTTCTTAAGAAATTTTAATACTGTATTAAATGTAATAATTTTAATACTGTAATAAATAATTAACTTCAATCTCTATAATAAACATGTTTATCAACTTGTTCTCAAATACAGTAAAACCTGTCTATGGCGACCACCCACGGTTCCTTCAAAAAGTGGTCTTTTAGGCAGGTGGTCGTCCAATATGGGTGGTGCCGTAATACCGTATTTCCGTACGTATTTTGCGCACTTTTTAGCCATTTCTACTAAGCAAAACTCGAGGCGAGCAAAAATAAGCGAATTTTTTCAACGATAGTGCTATATTGGTATTGTATTTTATTCTTATCGGATAACCCGATTTACAGGAGTCGTCATGATATTATAAGACAGATTTAACACCAATATTTTAAAGATTAATACAATACTCGCATTTTCTCGATTATAATGCACACTTTCTTTTTTCCGACTTAATTAATTCGACTCGGTTCTTTTCGTTCGCTCCTCAGTTACGTGTATTACGTCATCAATATACAAGCGCGTCCTATCTCTCCATCACTTTGCTTTTGGTTTTCGTTAGTTTAATCTTATTTTAACTTTAAAAATACTGTATTTTTTAATATTTAATATTTTCTTAATTAATTAAGTACAATAAGAAAAATTATTAATTAATAATAAAACGATTTTATTATTTTTTCTCATTATACGATTTCAATTACAATCGCGGAATCGAAAAAAAGAAGCAAAACTGATTTTTGCATTAATGCTTTTATTGTTTTTTGAATATTTTGCCTGCGAAATTTACTTGGATATTATTTTTCTAAAAATATCGTGGAAATAAGGTAGGTTGATACAGAAACTATTTATCGCACGTGTACTGTATATGAGCTTCAAAATAAATAAATAAAAATAGATTTTATCAAACGATGAGATCAGCCGATTAATTGTATCGTGTACAATATTTTACACCCCCAAGGAAAATACTGTAGGTCTAGGGTAAAATAAATTTTGTTTTCCCACAGTTAAACTTCGCCGCTAATTGCTGTTGTGATAACTTTAATACGATCTTCTAACGACAGCACTTTGCATTTCGGACATTTTCCAACAAACTGAAATGAATTTCCTTTGTTGCTAGACTAATTTATTAACACCTGCACCTAATTTCAAGGGTGGGAGAAGTGCCCGGGATGGGTTCGAACGAGAGTTTAGACTAATTCATTATATTAGGAGGTGGAAACGTTGTTGAGATGGGTTCTTACAATAGTTTAGACCAGATATATTCGCGAAAGTGATCGCTTATTGCAGGTGTTGTATGTTGTTTCGAACCAAAAATCGATGCCCGCGGTCGCGTTACACAGGTCGTTTAATACAGGTAACTTATACGAAGACTCTATGGATAAACTATTCCGTGCCAGAAATTTTTGCCCGTTTTGGCAGGTGCCCGTCGAATGCAGGTGGTCGCCTAAGCAGTTTTCACTGTACTTAATATTAGTAAGTATTCTGTAGGAGACAAATTGGTAGCACTGTTATTTTTTTGTTTTCACAAATTACATTCATTACTGGTTAGGTGACCTTAGTTTCTCTGATGAAATTCAAAATGATTCTTTGAATAGTTTGAATCCTGCTCTGCAATGACCATTAAACCCATTTTACTTATTTGTCTATGAGTCAAATCTTGATTTTCTATTTTATCTACCATATATTTTATACTCAAAAACCTCTTTCATTTCCATATTAGACAGGTTTCTGGCTTATAGCAGAATTTAACATAGAAAACTGCTCCATTCCAAAGAATTTTTTCCATATATACAGGTTTCTGTTTTATTCAGATTCATTTTAATCAGAAAGAAGCTGCCAAACACATATGTGCACAATAGATGGCATTTATGCAGCGAGTGCATTTTTTACAGTTTGAATATAGAAGCATTGTTCAAACTCAGTCAAATATTTCTCAAATTTAATGTTTAAAATTGGTCATTCAAAGTACGAGGTAATGCTGTATCTAACTTATTCATAAATTATAAAAAATAAATGAAGAGAAATTTTAGAAAGCAACTTGCACAATGGATAAAATGGAATAATTTTATTTCACCAAACAGATTAAAAGCAGACAAGAAACCCCCATTGATATAGATCAGAATATGCTCAAATGGAATGATGATATCACAATATCTTCTACTCTTTCTACCGGTGTTATGATCACCCATGTACACACTCATTGAATCTTTATCCCTGATACTGATTAGATTTCGGAACAAATGTTTTCGGCCTCACCTGAGGTCTGCTTCAGGTAAAAATGTTTTTGACCAATTCATAGGTCTTCCTCAGTTAGAATCTACATAAATAAAATAAACTAACAGATTGAATACAAAAATATTCTAAAATTAAAGGAGCATCAATGTACAATTAACAAGAACATGAATAGTAGTTTTAGAGAACTATACCAGACAACAGGACATATGGGTTGCATGAAAAGACAGCAATAATCCAAACTACAGTACTAAAAATCCTAACCACTTCCTTTACTTGGAAAATCATAAAAATATGTAAAGCTCATAGAAAAACATGCATTAATTTTAAAATTTCACTGAATGGTTTTTTAAAAATTTAAAATTTTTAATTTTAAAAAGTTTTGTAATAATTTGTCACCAGAGGGAAGTTAAGGATAATCTACATTTGAAGCGCAATTTTCTAAGTGGATATAAGGATCCGAAACTCCCGAACAGAAAAAGATGGCGAACTCAAGACGTCATAATCAAGATGTCAAAACATCAAGACTTCCAAGTTTTTAAAAAATTTTTATATTTTTAATTGGATAATTTCTATGTTTTAAGGAATAGTTTCCTAGGTAGAATGTAGCCTATAAAGAAAGGTCAGGTCATCTGAAGTTTTATTCTAGAACCAGGGTGGCCAAGCTCCTTGATAGTCCGAGCCATTTTTCAAAATTTGAAATTTTTCGCGAGCCGCAATTAAATACGTATTAAAAAGGTATGCAAAAAATTCCAGATTACAAATTATATCCGTAGCAAGAGTGATACAAATTGTTTCCTCCAGAGCACAATGTCAACTGTCCGTTGCAATGACAGTTTACAAATTCAAAATCGGTCTGGAGTCGGTCGATAACGGACGATTACGCCACTGTTTATGTTCGTTCGCGCAGTTTTCGATGAGTCATATCATTCTTAACTTGGACAGAAATGAAATTTGTTACAACGTTGCACTTAGTCTTTCATATTTGTTGTTAGTAATTTAAAAGACATTTTGAAACACATACGGAACAATAATAATTTTTTTAAATATAATAACACAAAAATGAAAAGGGAACTTGGGTACATTTATCGAGAGCCACAAATAATCCTTCAAAGAGCCACATGTGGCTCACGAGCCGCAGGTTGGCCACCTCTGTTCTAGAACATTTGAGAAAATAAATGGTGGTTGACAAAAAAATTTTTGAAAGCGACTATGTCTTTTCATTTACAAAAAACATGCATTAATTTTAGGATGTGGACAGTCTATCCATGGCCTGGAAACATATTTTTGAAACCTGAACATTTATATTATTTATTTTTAAAAATTATTTTTGTGTTAAAAATTTAAATTTTAACAACATAAAAATTAGATTACCAACATTTAAATTTTTAAAATCTAAATGTTGCTAAAATTTATAAAAATGAGATTAGCAACATTTAAATTTTAAAAATTTAAATGTTGCTAATCTCATTTTTATAAATTAATCTGTAATAACAAGGTATTAATCAAGAATGCCAGTACCAGAAAGATTCAATTTTGAAAAAAATCTACCTGAAGGTTGTAGAATGAAATCATTAAGTTTTCTCACTTATGCAGAAGGCCTGCATAGAATTGGTGAACTTTATAATATAATTTTTATATTTTAAACTTTATGCTATATTCATTTAAATTTAGAACTTTCGAATTTGTATTTTCTTCTCTTTTAATTTTAGAATGTTAGTTTTGTATTCAGTCTGTTAGAATCTGCATAAATGGAATAAACTAACTGAGGAAGACCTATGAATACATCAAAAGCATTTTTAATACTGTATATTTCATATAAAATTTAATATATTTCTGAAATATGCTTTAAATGATTAAAAACAAGTAATTTAAATGTAAATTGATAATTTATTTCCCAAATTGTTTCTTTAGTATTAGTCCTTATCAAACATCTTTATTATCACAAATTACCTTCTAATGCCCAAAGATGTATTTCAGAATAATTTATTCCCTCCTCAGTATGTAATTTTCAGTATTCTTTAATAGTTGCTTGAAAAGTCATCTTTGCGATTAAATAATCAAAAAACCCTTTGGCCTACCAATGTACCACTTTTTCCACATTCATATCCAATTCCGATCTTTTGCCCTATCATCATCACTAAGTTACTAGGTTGGTTGAGTGTGACTACATGTAGTGAGACTCAAACCTTGTTACTGGTTTTGAAATCAGGAAACCACAAGTGTGTATTTGTGCATAATGCCTTTTCACATAACAGCCCTATATTAGTCCCATTTCTCCTGTCTGAAGGAATCACAAATAAAGTGCACAAATCAATGTCACATCATTTGGATATTTACAACATTTTGAAAAGAAGAGAGTGATGATGGATCTAAAAGAAGAATATGCAAATGAAAAGACATTTGCATATTCTTTTCTTAGATTCATCATCACACTCAAGACTGGCAACAAATTCTATGATAACCTTTTGATTCTAAAATTTATGAAAACTTTAAGCCAAAGTTTTTAAAAATATCAATATAGTAATTTTTATATTTTTCATAATTAATGATATTAAACTGAAGTCAATTTAAAAAATATAGATAAAAAATTTAATGAGTTATATCTGTTAAACTAAAATGCTGCTGCTTTTTAAAATTTTCCAATATTTTAAAAATTTATATAAAATGAAATAGTTTCAATTTATTTAGTTAGTTTATTCTTTTTTCAAAATATAGTTTTTCTTTCTTTTTGGCAATAATTTAATAAAATATATAATAGTTTATTAGCAATTTTATTCTTTTGGTATGTGATTTTTATGTAATTTTTCAACTGAAATATAAATGCAATAAATTTAACTGGGGGGGAATGCAAAGATTTTCAATATACATAAAAGTTTTATTTCCATCCTTCTGGCAGCATTCCATATGCATATACAGGGTGTGGCATAAAGAGTAGCTAATCCGTTACCTGCGGATAGGGAACATCATAACTGTTCAGAAAATTAAACATTGTGTTTAGTAAAAGTGTCATAGTTTGAGTTATTGGACATTTTCTATTTTTTTTNTAAAGTAAAACTCTTTCTTAACTTTATCCAAAATTATATGGACAAAACCAGAATTTTAACTTTCGTTCTTACTTCAACTATCCGTTTTTTTTTTTTTTTTTTTTTGGAAAATGGACTCCCTCATTCACATTTTTCAATGTCATGGTCACAAATCAAGGATTTTTCCCAGTCTGTTTTTTGAATACTAGTCTTGGATACATGTTCTATCAAACATAAACTGCCATTTTAGTATCATAGACTTGGTTTTTTTTAGAACAAAAAATAATTCAAAATCTTTTTGTCTTGTTTTTTCGGTGTAAAAAAATATTGTAACCTGCATGACAAACTAACTAATAATTTGCCTATTGTACTGAGATGACACACTGGTGCTAGTTTTGACTTGAGTAATGCCAGCATGTCATCATACTACCTCTGTGCAACAATGTTTTTTACTCTGCTTTGGACTAGTTATTATTTATGATTTTGTGCTTTAACCCTGGACTTGAATTTGCTTAGTGATTTGGACTTGTTTACCTGGTGACACAAACAATAATTAGCTGTGACTTAGAACCTGATTTTGCCCAGTGATTTGGATTTGATAATCTTTATACTATATGCGTAGATTGCAATGTCTCATCGTGTACTGTACACGCCATTTGAGTATGCTCAAATGCATTTTATTTACGGAGAGTGTGGCGGTATGCTAGTCAAGCAGCAGCTTTCTATCGGGAAAGGTTTCCTAACGCATGGCATCCAAACTATCGTGTGTTCATTAGAGTGCATAATGCGTACGCGGAAGGTCAAATTCTTGGAACTGGCATCAGTGGTACAAGCTCCAGGAGACCAAGAACACACGATGAAGAAACAGTTTTGGACAAGACTGAAGCTGATCCAACTACTTCAATGTGAGTTATATCGCAATGTGATGGAATATCCACCAGAACAGTATACAGAATTTTACGAAAGGAAAATCTGCACCCATATCACTATCAACAAGTACAGTGTCAGTGTCAGTTACCAAAAGACCATTCTTTGAGAGTAGCATTTTGCCAAAAAATGCTGAGGGAAATGAATAACAATCCCAAATTTTTCAATAATATTCTGTGGAGTGATGAATCGTGTTGTAAACAAAACAGATATTTTAATATGCATAAGTTTCACAGCTGGCAACTCACAAATCCACATTTGATCAGACAAGATAGATTGCAGTACCAATTTAAAATAAATCTGTTGATTGGGATCTTAAATGGCCAAATTATTGGCCCATTCAAGCTACCAGGCACGCTGACAGCTAAGACATACCTGGATTTCTTAAGAAATGATCTCCTTACTTTGCTGGAAGATATTCCATTGGAGTGCAGAAGAGGAATGTGGCTGCAGCACAATAGTTGCCCTGCACATTACACACGCAATGTATGGGAATTCCTGAATGAGAGGTACCGCAATAGATGGATTGGATGTTTGAGAAGAATTCTTTAGCCTCTGCATAGCCTGGACCTTAACTTGGTCGACTTCTTCTACTGAGGGTGCCTTAAGGACAAAGTGTACAAAGAGCCCATGACCTCAATCGAGCAGCTTCGGGAGCAAATCAAAAGAGCTGTGCAAAAAATCAGTAAAGCAGGTATTGCAGGAAAAATTAAGCGAGCATTTATTAGAAGATGTAGGGCATTTGTCAGAGCCTGTGGTGATCACTTTGAACACTTATTGTACATTTGCAATAATAAATGTAGTAACCCAATTGATTATTTTGTTTTATTCTATCATTTTAATTAGATTCATTGGATTTCCAATTAGATTATTTAGAAGCCCAATTCATTCATGAGATTTTAAAAATTTTCCTTGATCTTTCTCAGTAGGAATATTCATTGAATTGAAAGCTACAAATGCCATTTATGCTATTTTAAATCTCAGTACAATAGGCAATTTATTAGTTAGTTTGTCATGCAAGTTACAGTACTTTTTTTTACACCGAAAAAAAATGAAACAAAAATTTTGAATTATTTTTTGTTCTAAAAAAACCAAGTCTATGACACTAAAATGGCAGTTTACATTTGATAGAACATGTATCAAAGTAGTAGTCAAAAACCAGACTGGAAAAAATCCTTGACTTGTGACCATGATATTGAAAAAATGTGAACAACGAAGTCCATTTTTCCAAAAAAATAGAAAATGTCCAATAACTCAAAAACTATGACACTTTTACTAAACACAATGTTTAATTTTCTGAACAGTCATGATGTCCCCTATACACAGGTAATGGATTATCTACTCTTTACACCACACCCTGTATACACTGAGTGGCCAATTAATTTATTATGACCACCTGCAAAGTTTACACAAATCAGCTATGACATCATGCTATTGCCATCACAGGACAAGATTGTTATAAAGAGGGATTGCTGGATGATTGTACAGACAATTGAAAGCAAAACTGCTTTGCTTATAAAGTGTTTGAGAGTAGCCGTTCTTCATGTGTACAAAGAGTGGACTATCAAACAAAAAAGCATATATCAACATAAGGCATTTGGCCATCCATGGCTGCTAGATGCTCGAGTTGAAAGGAGAGTTGCCAGACTTGTCCAATCCAACAGAAGAGCAATAGTATGTCAGATTACATCTGATCTTAGTCAGGGAACATCTTTGATGGCCTCTGAGTGAACTGGTTGTCATACATTACATCATCTTGGGTATGGAAGCCAAAGACTGTTTGAAAGCTTTTGTCTGCAGCTAACAAGATCAAACGACTCCAATTCGCACATGATCACAAAGATTGGACAGTAAATGACTAGAAAAGGGTAATGTGGTCCAATGAATCACATTTTCAATTACACCATGCAGATGGCTGTGTATGAATATGGAGAAAACAGCATGAAAGCATGGACCCTACATGCATTGCCATAACACTTCAAGCTGGTGAAAGCAATGTTATGGTTTGGAGATTTTTCCTGACATTGTTTAGATCCTTTGATTTGTGTTAAATGTCTGAATGCCCAAAGGTATTTAAATATTGTTGCTTACCAAATATAGTGAAACCTCCATTAACAAACACTCCCAAATAGCAGACACCTATACTTAAACATTTTTACAATCGCCAGACCCTTCAAATAGGACTTCTATTATATTTACCTCTAAATAGCAGATGCTGTCATCCATAACCAAACTTACGAAAACACAATGTTCTGCCTTCAATATTCTGAAAGAATTAATTACATGTAACATATTTTAAAACAAAAACAAAGAATCTATTCAAATACTCTTTCAGACAATGAATTTTGACCATAAGCATCAAATAAGACTGGCTTAAAATAGGAATAGGGGAGGAGGGCAGGTTATAAAAAGTTGAACAATATTTTTTATCTGTTAGAGAAGTTTAATCTGATTAAGTTGTCAATCACCATTTATCATTATACAGTGGGTGATCTGTTAACGAACATAATCCATTCCTAGACTTTGTTTGCTATCTGATTATCAATTTACCATAGGTTTCTATGGGAATTTGATTAATTCGTTCTGGAGACACCCCAATATAAAAAATATATACTTTCTTACTACGTTTATTTATATGTAATAATAAAAACACATATATAAACAGTCTTGCATTTTTATTACTTATGTTTTTTTTTGTTTGTAGGGGTTAAAGAATCTGTCTAATGTCGATTGCTTTTCTCTCTTCTTCAAAAATTTCAGAAATAATTAATAGCATTGTAATTGTAGAGATCCACAAGCCTGTTAACCTCAACCTGGTTTGTATGCCATTCTAAGACAGTCAATCTGACATCCCCACTTCTTCAAAAGATCTTTAATTAATAGCAAATATCTGCATTAATCCTCTTTTTTAGAATAAAACATATCTTGCCAAGTTTCTTGGCATTCTTCATTGAAGAGTTCTTGGCGTTCTTTTGTCGTCAGATCATAATGGAACCTGAAACAGGTTCCATTATTAGCTCTTCAATGTTCTTTATTTCGCAGATGTGATTTTTGTTACTCCTTTAGCTGCTTGAGTCTTCTGGATTATACTGTATCTTTGTTAAATAAGATTGAACTGTGCCCTACTGTAGATTTGTTCAAAGCATACTGCCCAGCAACATCAGACATCATTCTGCCCAATCTATAACTTTGCTATTATACTCTCACCTTTCGAAAATAAAAACCGACCCAAAACTTAATGAGTGCCCACCCGACAGTCTCGCGAATACTATATAAGAATTGTTTCTGTCAGAAAAATAAAAGGCTGGAATTACAATTCCAGCCTTTTATTTTTCTGACAGAAACAATTTCAAAGTTTGAGGAATACTATCCAATCAGTATATATTGGATTGAGCATCAATGTCGACATCTCCGTTGCTCCAAAAAGTTTTAAATTGTTACGGGAAAAATCAATCGACATTTGCTATTTCTTTCACTTCTTTTTATGTTTGTTCAGTGAAGTGTTCGTTATCCGAACATGTGTTTGTTGTCCGATCATAAAAATCTTTCGTGTAAGTGTTTGTTATCTGATTTGTTCGTTAACTGATCACCCACTGTATATATTAATGCTATTAAACTTGTGTCTTATTGTTGGAATTAAGCTTATGATACCAAAACACTAAACTTTTCTGAAGTTATTCATTCATTCGACAAGAACAGTAGTATGGTGGTAACGAAAAGAAACTTTAGATCATAAATGACATCATAAATAAAAAAAAATTGAATATCTTCCCACACTTTAAAGTGGTTGGCAAATTACCTTCATAACATGACCTTTAAACTTTCACCAAACAAAAACTATTGTTGTAACCATTTTAACAGCTTTATGGTGGCTAAAGTATAATTTTTAATAAATCAGTTGCTGAAAAAAGCAAAAATGCTTGAAAAGTTACACCTACTTGATAACTTCAAAGCAGACAAATCTCTATATTGATTTTTATTAGTCGCTTAGATTGTAAATGATTTTATAAATGTAACAATTACAAATATATTTCCTACCCTTGAAGTGGATAGCAAATCATCTTTGTAACTTGACATTCGAATGAGATTCAATTAAAACAAGATTTTTACAGCTGAAAAAATAAATACTACATTGTATATATAATGTATTTTAATTATATATACTTTCGGTATATATAATTAAATATACCGATATATACAATGTATATACTTCTCAGTGTAATCGCATTCCTAATGCAAATTTGACGTTTTCGTAATCCATCATATTCTTCACTTTATAATGACCACTTTACAATATGGCTACCAGCATGTGCATCCAAATAGCAGACTCCTCTAAATAGCGGACAAACTTCTCAATCCCAATGTTGCCTGCTATTTGGAGATTATACTGTACATCTAGCTATTTTCTTTTAGGAAATTAAATAAATATTCTTTCTTTATCTTTCTTACAATGTACTGAGTAGATGGTCATAATAAATTGACCATTCAGTGTATATATGTATATGCATATGGAATACATATGTATATGTAATTAATTCCATGATGTCTTAGAACAGTGGTTTCCAATTAGATTTTCCTGTGTACCACTTCAAGAAAGAGCTCAAACTCGCATACCCCTTATAGCAGAAATTTACATTAATCCATACTATTATAAATTCAAAGGTAGTGCTGTCTGTCTGTTACCTTTTCACGTCTAAACCGCTGAACAGGTTTTAAAAAAATTTGGCACAGAGATAGCTTACATGTTGAAGATGGACATAGGCTACATTTTACTGCAAGAAAATATCTTACTCCCACGAGAAAATTTGATATAATGTGGGCGAAGCTGTGGGTAGATAGCTAGTGATAAATAGAATAAGTTTTTTTTTTTACATTTATTACCTTTAAAATACAATTCTAATAATAATGAAAACAACATAAGGTTATTTAATTTTAATGTGACAAATATGCACGATTTTCTTTGTAAAATCTGGTTGCTTTTTGGTCAGCTTCAGTCTCAAGTCATCTTCGAGTTGAAGTCGGTGACAATGTTTAGTTTTCATGTTTGTCATGGCTGAAAATCCGCTCTTGCAGAGGTATGTTGTGCAAAATGGTAGTAAATGTTTTATTGTCGCTTCGCTAACATGATGATAATGTTAATTGTACAATTTTTGTTTCTTACCTAAGAATTTCATTTAGGTATTGTCACAAATGCATTTTTTTTTTTTTTTTGATGAAATTTCGACAATATTTTCAATTATAAATAAACAAATTTGTGCATTTGACATTATGTTGTAAATTGCCAAATTTTTGATGGTCCACCCATTATTTTTTTGATTGCTTCATCTCATGCATTTAAATTTTAAATTGACCGATTTTAGATTGCCGCATGTACCTCTTCATGCAATTTTGCGTACCTCCAGGGGTATGCGTACCACTAATTGGGAACCATGGTCTTAGAACAACAAAGATCAACACAAAAAATATCTTTTTAATATCCCAGTATGAACAAATTTAAACAAAACAAACGTTTTCGACCATACTTGGTCTTTCTCAGGCTAATGGCCAGTACAAAATTCAAAACCGGAAATTCGAACACAGTGTTTATAAATTATTTTTAAATTCCAAACTATTTAAATCTTGAAAAACCTTACATGTTAATAAAGTGATAAAAATATATCTTTACATTCACACACACAAATAATAAGTTGCAAATACTGGTGTAGAAATGTTATCTACTAGCTAGTGTTATTCCCGTTACTTTTTTTATAGCACTGCCTCCATGCATATGAAATACTAGTGGCATCCTTTGCATTAATGCAGTTGCCAGAAAAGCCTGCTTTGTATATTTCTAACGCTTCCAGGTTGAGAAGGTGTTGAACTTGATCAGACATTTTTACCAATTTGGCATTACGGAGGTCGGCTTGTATTTCAGGATCAGTAGCATAGGCCGCTAGGATGGCGTTATGTCTCTGGTTGGCGATATCATACTCGTATTCTTGTAACCTTTTGTTTAAAGAGCGCTTCGTGGATCAGACGTAAACTAGATCTTGCTGGAATCTATAAAGAAATTGCTACGCACAAAGAGACAAAGATCACATATAAGAGATCTAACACAGTATATGGGCTGTTACACAATGACAAGGACAAGACAGATGAAAGTCGAGCACCAGGCATCTATATGGTTCCTCTCAGGGACCATAGATTCCAGCGAGATCTAGTTTATGTTGGATCCACGAAGCGCTCTTTAAACAAAAGGTTACAAGAACATGGGTATGATATCGCCAACCAGAGACGTATCGCCATCCTAACGGCCTATGCTACTGATCCTGAAATACAAGCCGACCTCCGTAAGGCCAAGTTGGTAAAAATGTCTGATCAAGTTCAACACCTTCGCAACCTGAAAGCATTAGAAATATACAAAGCAGGCTTTTCTGGCAACTGCATTAGCCTGACAAAGACCAAGTTTATGGTCGAAAACGTTTGTTTTGTTTAAATTTGTTCATACTGGGATATTAAAAAGGTTTTTTTTGTGTTGATTTATCTTCCCAGGAGTTGTATGAGAGGTTGTTTTACAACAAAGATCTCTACTTTGTATAAAAGACACAATAAACTATTAATAGTCAAATGTCTCTTAAAAGCATATTGAATATATAAAAGACTGTGTTTAAACATATAATGTATAAAATCATTCTTTTTTAAAGAAATGAAAATTGGCTAAAAATTTAACTTATCATTTTTTTTTTTTAAATTTGTCATAAACTAAGGCATTTTTTTGACATATAGTGGTACCTCAGGATATGAACATCGCAGCATATGAAATTTTCAGGATACAACATGAAATTCGAACATATTTTTGCTCCACAATATGAACAAAATCTCACCATATGATGTTACATTAGTTCGCAGCGTTACCACCATGACCATGTGTTCCTTCTAGTCAAATTTAAAAATCACAGTTCACAAAACATTTATAACAACAAATAAAATTTACATAAACTTACAATGTTAACAAGAGCTACAAATTACAATGTAGGTTTCACACACACACAAAATCAATTAGAGTGCAAATATTCAATTAATCCTGAACATGTCCAAAAACCACTTAATAAAACCAATAACCGGTATTAAATAATCNTTTTTTAAATTTGTCATATATTTATGAATATTTTTATTTTATTCTTTTATCCAATCTAATATATCTAAAATCTAATATTTAAGAAACTATTATACCGAGGATAAATTTTATTTATTTTTTGGACTTAAACTGAATACATAATATAATTTATTTTGAGGTTATGAAAATATTTAATTCTTCCAATCTACTTAATGTTGAATTTTTTCCACTTGGCTCTAAAGCCACTCTTCTTGAAACTCCAACTCTTGCATATAGTTATTTATTGATTTTAATTAAGTCCTCCTTAGTATTAACTTTTCCTTATTTTTATTTTTCTTTATACTTTATTTTCAAAGCTTTTTGCACAAACTGTATATGCTAGATCTGACCAAATCATCTCAATCTGCATTCTTTTAAGATTACTCCCAATCTTTGCAATACCCAGGCTCTTCAGTTCTTCCCTGTATCCTTTTATGTAACACTTGACATCCACTTTAATGATCACTTTTAAATCTGTAATCTGTTCATGTTTTCTTGTTATCAAGCATTCAGTACCATACATCACAACAGGTTTACTGTTTTGAAGAATCTTCCTTTTAAGCAAGTACTACTCAACAGATGAAAAATGTTTAATTGAATTATAATATTATGATACAATTTTATCAAAGTTTACCTGAATGTATCTTTTTGAATACTTTTATGTTTATCAAAGGGTAGACAGTGAGAACAGACAAAATTTATTTGGAAATAATTCATATTAAGTTTTTCCTATTATGATAAATATCCAAAAAGTGATAAAAGTGTTCAAAAGTATCTTTCATTAAATTAGCAATTCTTAAGTATTTCAACTTATGGCACTTCAAAATTATTCATTGTTGTACTCCTGTACTTAGGAATATAAAACCAGAATTAAACTGAAATATTTAGAATTTTAATAGAGTAAACTATTAAAAACTCTTCTCAAAAATCTAAGTCTCAAATTATGAAGATATATTAAAACATTAATCTCATTATATATTCATATTAACCTTTAATTAACATGATACTTCAAATAACTTATTAAAGACAGAACTTTTTCTACAGATACAATAAAATAGTCGGTGATTATTCAATAGTTGATTTACATTAATGATCAAATAAGATGATCAATCATAAAAAAAGTAAGTTTTTAAAAATGTTACAACTATAATGTTAGCTACATTAAGTTTCTTACAAAGTGAACTATAGATTTTTAAATGTTAAATTATTTATATATTTTTATACATATATCTTTTATTTTCAATTTAACATTTTATTGTGTTACACAAATTATTATTAAAACAGTTTAATTATTTAAATTTATCAAAAAGAAACTATTTAACTTTATTTTAAAATTTATTGAATGGAACAAACATTTTTCTAATGATCATTTTCTAAAATAAATTATACAAAGAATAAGTGAAAAAACTGATTTTACTAGTCTTTAGAAAAAAGTCTCTGCCTGATACTTCAGTAAGACTTGCAAGTAAACAATTGAAGTCAACCAATAATACTATCCACAAAAACCATTTTTATCCAGCAGATAACTTTAAATGAAATGAATGTTTTCTGCTGCTTTTATCAGCCATCTTTGGATTCTAACTACAGTATATCAACCAAATTGAACATTACAGTATAGAACTCCTCATGGATTGATTCAAATTTAACACTTAAATATAAAAACTATTGAGTACAAAATTAACTAATAGATAAGATATTACATTTTAGGATCTTCTATTCTGGACATGATAACTTAAGAAAAAATGGAGTGGCTCTAATTGTAAAAAAGAATTTAGTAAATTTTATTTTGGGCTATAAACCAGTTAGTGACAGAATCATAGTCTTGAGGATGCAGGGAAAACCAGTCAATCTGTCAATCATTCAAGTTTATGCTCCTACTACAGAAGCGACAGAAGAAGAAATTGAAGGGTTTTATGAAAAGCTTCAAGAAACAGTTAATAATTTACCAAAAAAAGATGCACTCTTTATTCTTGGTGACTGGAATGCAAAAGTAGGAAAAGAAGAGACTCCAGGACATGTTGGAAGATATGGTCTTGGGAAAAGAAATGATGCTGGGATACGACTAGTGGAATTCTGCATTTCAAATAACCTCTTTATTGCAAATACATATTTCCAATTACATAAACGAAGACTATATACATGGACATCACCAGATGGAAATTATAAAAATCAGATTGATTATATAATAGGTAGCAAGAGATGGAGGAATGCAATCAAATCAGCATGTACCAGACCGGGTGCTGACTGTGGGACTGATCATGAACTCCTTATATCAAAAATATCATTCCATTTGAAAGCTAAGAAAAAAGGAAGGGAAATAATGGGATGTTATGCTACAGATATCACCCCATCTTACATCTCAGAAATAAAAGAAGGTCTCAAAACAATTAATACATCAGGAAAGGAACCTGATGAAGT